>NC_136944.1:4736644-4799282 GCF_949987615.1 Pollachius pollachius
GTGTGTGTGTGTGTGTGTGTATGTGTGTATCTGTTTTATCTGCCAAAACATTTTTATTTAGTGACAGATATGAGCTCATCCTTCACCTCTGGTAAACATTTAAACACTTGTATAAATCTGGTAGCTCAACTTAAGGAATCTTATTCATAGCCTGTATGATTCAAAGGTTCATAGCCGTTGTATATTAACCACATCTCACCTCCCTTACTCGCTACATTCAGAAGCTATCGGATGCGGGTCTTGACACCAGAGAGTGTTTGGCCGTAAGTGGGGCTTAACCCCTCTCCAGAGACCAGAGAGTTTGCAGCAAAACCTTCACCACACAAAGCAACAAACCTCCACCTGAGAAATGATGGCAAGCCTGGGAGAGGCAGTTTTTAAAGTCGTCCTTCTGAACCTGGACATATTTGTAAATGGCCTACAAATTAATACAAATAAATATACAAATAATGAAATCATTATCACAGTAGCCTTTGATAAAAAAATATGTCTGCCCTTTGCTTTGTGTAGGGCAGAGCAACGCCCCTTAACGGTGAAATAATAACCGAAAGGGTTAGTTTTACTTATAGGGTTAATATTTTACAGATTTTTTTTGTCGTGCCAATACAATGTCATATTTTTAACAGTTGGTCAAGGTACAAGAAAAACCTCCTCAAGGACAAACCTTGTTTATGTGTGTTGCCCCTTCCAGATCCAAGTTTGTTTTAAGATGGGAAAACAGATGAGACAGACATCTCCTCTTCCTGCGCACAAGGAACTTGTGTAACAGGGTTGGAAGTAAACAACCATTCAGCATGTTGAAATACGCGTTTAACAGTGATTTCAACATGCTGATTGTGTTGTACTTCTTGAGCGTACAGAGCTGTGGTGTTGACCCAGACCCCTAACCCGATTTGTTTAATACCTCAGTACTAACAACAGATCACAGAGATACATCTGGTTCACACATCCTTCTAAACCTATGCACATCTGTTCAGTGTCTGGTCTGTGTTTACACATTGCGCCACACTAGCTTGTGGGCTCATTCGTCTGTTTATATCCTTGGCACCTTTTTATGAGACCTTTTTCTATTGAATATGTATCATAGCGTTTGTATAGCTTATAAGTTGAAGGACTTGTGTCCGTGAGAGCCAAACGCTCACTCAGAAAACTCTGAGCAGCACAGAATTGGCAAATGTGTGCGTTACATCTGTGCTTTGTCAGACTATGAACCAACACCCCCCAACATCCCCCTACACCCCCATAAACCCCCCTACACTCCCCTACAGCCCACTACACCCCGCTACACCCCCCTAAACCCCCTATACCCCCCAACACTCCTCTTTACTCCCCTAGACGTCTCTACACGGCCCTCGTACCCCCACCCTCGCTGACAGACAGGCAGCCCAGGGACCCCCCTCAGATCTGATAAGGCCCCCACAGAGGGGCCCTTCCTTCCTGAGTCCTCTGTTTGTTTCTTTTGGGCTGTTTCCCCGGCTCTTCTGCTGGGCGTGGGAACACCTGCCTACCTCCCCCCCCCTCCCTCCCCCTCGCACCCCCACCCTCTCTCTTGCCCCCCCCCACCCCGGTTTCCTCTTCCCACGGCACAGCTGCGTCTGCTGGAAGAGGACAACACCCCCAGGCTGGACGGGTTGCCGGGTTCAAATCCTCTGGACCCCCCCTGGACAAAGCTTGGACACCCGACACTTCTCCGGTCCCTCGAGCAAGGCTTTTGAGCTTGTCGCCTCATGTGGATCGCCAGTTGAAATCCCTTGGGCCTCCTGGATGAACTGAGCTCAGTCCAGCCCCTGAGCAAGAGTCTTTATTGTCGTGTCTAGTGAGTTGCCGGAGCAAATGCTCAGACCCTCCTGGATAGATGAGGACACCTCGGTTCTTGGGCAAGGCACTCTTTGACCTTTCAGAACCAGCATGTTGTCTCACCCTGGTTTATAGCGCTGTTGCTGTGAAGCTACTTTGTTGGGTGCATTCCTTTTTAATGTTTTTTAGTGGCTGCCATGGCAACAAAAAGCAGGCATTTGATTATTCCACACAAAGACCTTCGAAGCCGAGGCCCCCTACGGCTGAGTCCCCCTGTGGTTGAGTTCCGCAAATCCCAGCTGGATGATATCCTTGAAGCACTGTTGGGAAAAATGAATACAGCTTAGGATCATCATCATCATCTTCATCATTGTTTCACAACCAGAAACCAAAACTGTCGAGTTACATGTCTGTTATACAAAAGCTGGCTTCTTTTGAAACAGAGTTAAGATTCCAGCACCATTGCTGTTCTTGTTGGCATTCGCCCCGGTCCAGTCTGACGGCTCTCCAGGCCCAGCCTGGATTAGAGGGGACGAGGGCGTGCTGCTTTAGCAAACTTCAACTGTGTGTTTAGGACGTAGAGCTAGTCGGAGCTGTGACTGGATGCCTGGTCTTTTGTGGTGGCTGTGACTGGATGCCTGCTTTTATGCGGTGACTGACTGGATTCCTTTTCTTTTGCAGTGGCTGCGACTGGATGCCTGGTCTTCCCTGGCGGTTTAATGGCCAGCATCCAATCACCATAGATACTATTTAATTTAATTTAATGACATGAATTAAAAACCTACTTTGTATGTATGTCAATTACGGCAGCCATTGCCCTCCTGACCATCCCTGGAAGGAGGGATCCCCCGCTTTGCGGTCCTTCAGGAGATTCTTCCTTGGTAATGAAGGGGGTTTTCTCGGACCCCTTTGGGGGGCTAGGGTCGGGGGTGCGTCTTCACCAGAAGATGTCAGACTCCCTCGTTCGCTAGCTCTCTGTGTATTCGCTGTATGACTCTAACCCGGACATCCCCTTGTTGCTCATTCACCACAAGAGGCCTTGTAACAACAACCATATTACTCAATGAACACATTAGGCAGTCCATTGTCGACGTCCTATGAACCCCACCATAAACCCCTGCCCCCCCCCCCCCCCCCAGGAAGAGGAAGAGATGTGTTACAAGGGCGTTTCAGGGAAAGAGTGCAGGCTGGAGGTCTATGTGTCAGGGTTCTGTCAGAGGAACCAGCATGAGAGAGGACTCCTACTCTCTCTGTACAACTCCTGGTTTGAACCGCTCCAAGCCAGAACCCAAGGTACTTGTCAAACACTCACTCAAGTAAATACCCACTCAGCATGTTTGAATGAATAATTTTTAGTGTGTTTCTCTTTCTGTCTCTTCCGGGGATTGTCTGAGGATTGTCTCTGTTTTGTTGTAAGTTTTATGTATTTTGTTGATTTCAGCAGAGCCGTTGTGACAGACACGCCTTACACAAGTTATTGCTCCCAGCACCAGACACCCAAACACACACACACGCACACACACACAAACCCCCACACACACAGACACACACATACACACACACACACACACACACTTGCACACGCACACACACACACACACACACACACACACACACACACACACACACCCACACACACACACACACACTTGCACACGCACACGCAAAACACACACACACATACACACACACACACACACACACACACACATAGTCTAGTCTGCGGTCCGGTTTCCTCTAGTCTGGTCGGGGGAGCGCTGGGTGAGTTAACCAATGGTCAAACCCCTCAGAACTGTCTCTGACCCAGGCCAGAGGAATGTCCAGGAAAGATCTAGAAGGACTTTCACTTCAAACACTTCAAGCACACGTCCTCTCCCTGTCAGGGAGAGAGACAGTGACACTTTACTAGGATGAATTGTGTGTGTGTGTGTGTGTGTGTGTGTGTGTATGTGTGTTTGTAAACACCACACTGTTTCAAAGGTTGTGTGTGGGTGTCTCAGATGGATCACATGTCCTCTGTCCTCTGTCGTACCGCTGCAGTTGCATGATGGGAAATAGAGCCGGAAAAACAAAAGAGTATTCCCACCGCTCTGCCTCAAATGTCCTTTAGAAACATCTGAAATGTCCTCCAATGCTTCTGAGAACCATCTGGAACTTCTGCTGGTGTGAGGGGACGTGGGTTAAAGTGGCGAAAAATCACAAAAAATAAATAAATGTTAAATCACCTCAAATTCAAACAGTGAGCGATACAGATAAGGAGCCTTTTCACCCGCCCAGCAGTGGTTGTTCAGTCAGATCGGGTATAGCTACCACAACAGACTCGGTCTTCAACACACTACCACTTGTGTACCACAAACCTTTTGGTCTTTTATCGCCATAGGTGCCTGCCAAAGAGAACGATACGATATCTTATCTAGTTATTTTTCATTCCAGCGTCCACCCATATCAAACTTTATCAATCGAGTGCTTTTCATACAAAACAGCAGTACAAATTGCTTAACAAGTTTAACAGCACAAAAATAACTAAATAAAAACAAACCACATCAGGGATGTGTATTGCGATAGAGATATATTTGGGAGGTAGACTTAAACTACGAAAATTACACATAAGTTTATAATAATTGATAAAGGGTAGTAGGTTAACTTGTTTGCTGCTTTCTGGTATTGAAGCCGGTTTATTGAAAGGTTCACAGATGATGATAATATACGTGATGATAGATGATGATAATATCCTGGTGCTCCGAATGCAATGTTGCATTTGATTCAGTTATTAACTATGACATGTTTTTGTTATTTGAAACAAGTAAATCACATTCTGCGCTTTACTGGAACACAACACTAAATCAACTGATGTTGTTTAGTGTGAATCCTTCTGATTTACTTCCATCTCGGGGAGCAAAATAATAGAGCAATGGAGGATGATGTAGAGAGACGGAGCAGAGACGGGGGAGAGGGAGAAAGAGGAGAAAATAGTGAGAAAAAAAGAGAAGGTAGAGAGAGGAACTGAGGAGGAGGTAGAGAGACATTGGAGAGAGGGGCGAGAGGGAGGGAGAGGTGGAGAAGAGAGGGAGAGAGACATTGGAGAGAGGGGGGAGAGGGAGAGAGAGGGAGGGAGAGGTGGAGAAGAGAGGGAGAGAGACATTGGAGAGAGGGGGGAGAGGGAGAAAGAGGGAGGGAGAGGTGGAGAAGAGAGGGAGGGAGGTAAAAGGGAGGGAGGAGGATGAAGAGAAGATGGTGAGGGAGACAACACAGTCAGAACAAGAGGGAAATATACTTTGATGACGTCACCATCACTGCAACCGAACCTTTCCCAGTCTCACGAGGGGAGGGGGGGGGAGAGGGGGGAGAGTTGATTGTAAACACATTCCCTGACCGTGTCGCCGTCTTAATCACCGTGGCGATGGCTTCTCCCTCTCTTGACGTCAGCCACTAATATGAAGCAGCCATGCGCTCCCCCTGTAGCGTGGTTCGGTTTAACCCCACCTGGGTGTCGTAGTTCTGGGGTCAGTGGAGCGAGGGGGCGACTGCGTCAGCAGCTGAGTGGGAGAGGGCTGTGATTGGTGGAGGCAGAAAAGGCAATAGAAAACAGATGAGGTGGAGATCCTGAAACAAAGAGCAGATTACCAGATGGGGAGAGTATGGGTGGCTGCAGGGACAAGATTCCCATTACTGTGTACGTTTGACTACTATTCAACTTTGTCCAAAGTGACTCACAGTGAATTCAGATACATCTCAATAATGGGCAGGTAGGAGATATATCACTGAGGGATGCCTTTAAGTAAGGTTCTGGACATTGGGGATGAAACCCAGTACATAGTCCCAGTAAAGTATAGTTTAAGAATTTGACATTTGCAACATTTAGCAGACGCTTTTATCCAAAGCGACTTACAACGGCTCATACACCGCAAGGCAACAGCCCAGTCGTAAGGAGCAGTTAGGGATAGGTGTCTTACTCTGGTACACCTCAACAGGGGCCAGGGATCTACCCACTCTACCTCCTGAGCTAAGCCGACCCACGACAAAAGAATTCCTTGCCTCAGAAATCTGTCAGAGCACACCAGCTTCAGAGCACTGTGTTCCTGCTGAATGAGCTTATTTGGGCCAGAGTTCAGAGACATCTTTACCCTTCAGACTCCTGTCATTTACAGGATTAAAGCATGGAACTGACGGAACGGTCCACTGTGTTCTGTAGACTGATGTTCCCCATGTGTTGTGTGTTTTGTTGTTGGGTTAAGAAATTAGAATTACTTTGAGTTGGTGTCAGTGGTTTCATAGAGTTAACCCTTAAGGGGTCCCTGCTGGACTTATCTTCAGGAGGGATCTTACAAAAATGAATGGACAGCTGGTCTCCCCATTTTGGGACAGAACCTGAGGTCCTTAGAATCATAATTTTGAAGTTTACTTGTGTACAGTGCTAAACGGGACACACTCAACGGCATTTCTGCATTTCCACCTGGTTCGATTGAGGGGAAGGAAAGTTGGAGTGAAAGTTTTCACATTTGTAAGGGAGGGCCGGGGTTTTCTGATTTGATGGAGGAGGAGGAGGAGGAGGAGGAGGAGGAGGAGGAGGGGGAGGGAGGGAGGAGGGGGAGGAGGAGGAGGAGGAGGGGGAGGAGGGGGAGGGAGGGAGGAGGGGAAGGAGGGGGAGGAGGGAGGGAGGGGGAGGTGGAGTAGAAGGAGGAGGAGGGAGGGGGAGGTGGAGGAGGAGGAGGGAGGGGGAGGTGGAGGAGGAGGGAGGGAGGGGGAGGTGGAGGAGGAGGAGGAGGAGGGAGGAGGAGGTGGAGGAGGAGGGAGGGAGGAGAAGGAAGATCGCTGGCAGTTTGGCGTGGCGCCAATCCATGTGTCAGCTGGGTGTGAGACGTCACTCCTCCCGTGAGAACGAGGGAGCTGGCTCGCAGTGAGCATCGCTGTAGATGCTTTCAATTGTGAAACGTTTTGTGTTTCGGCAAAGTGGTTTAACATGGGACCAAGATCACTGGAATGCATGTCGAAAACTCTTTTCCTAGAAATGTACATATGTACATACACTACACGATACTTTGGATTTGTTATTGTTTCTTTACAGTATTTATTTGTTGAGCAAAGCAGAACCATTGAGCAATGGCATCCATCACCACACATGCATACACAGACACACACACACACACACACACACACATTTTCAGCAAACTGGAAACATTTCATAAGATAAGTATTTTCTATTGTCCTATAAATTAGTAGCGCATTCTTTCGTATTATAGAATGTACATTCCAGAGTTGGGTAATGCATACTAAACACCTGTGGTTAGAAGGGTGACAGTTGAAATAGAGAAATAGTATGGGTTAGTTAAAGGGAATATTTCAAGCAATTTATTTTATTTGGTTTTAATCTTTTAAAGATGGTATGAACTCTGCTTCTCATCTGTTCTGCTTCTCATCTGTTCTGCGGCTCAGTGACGTTTGTGGATGGACCAACAGAATAATGCTAACCGCTCTATGACGCAGGAGCTTAAGTACTTTAAGCCCAAACTGTTTCACTTCACTTCTCAGGCCTTTTCTCCACAGACTGAATCCACTTTGGGGAAACCCGGGTTTGATTCAGGCTCTTGAAGTAACTTTGAGTCAAAACAGTGCAAAACAACTTAGCTCGCTTGTGTACACTTAATTCACGTACAAATTTGATTATTTCTTACTTAACTTGAGTGAATTAATTTAAAAAATCTCAAAGGTAAATATGTTACTTTTTTAAAATAATATTATTTGCAATTAACGCGAGTGAATTCAGTTGAAGGGACTTTACGGTTTTATTCAACAAAACCTCAAAAGTAAATACGGCACTTTTTAATCGACCATATCTATCTTCTCCCAGCAGAGGTGAGGAAGAATCCGAACACAAACAAACACGAGACGATTGCTATCTTAAACAAACCGTTTCATGAATAAAGGAATGCAATCCCTCTTCCAAACCAAAACCAAAACCCATTGAAGTTTAGTCTCACTCATAAAGTACACTCAATAAGAAGTTACTTTTTTGTAACAAGGTCATGCAGAAGTTTCATCTTTTAATGTACTCCAATTTGGGGAAGATTTAAGTTTCCTTTGATGAGGGCCAGTGCTAAAGGATTTATTAAATATTGACCTCTGTAAATCTTCGCTGAATAAGAGGAGGTACTTAGCGCGGTAGTGGGGTTGTGTGTGAGGCTTTGATGAATGTGTGTGTGAAGGCTGGCCAGCGTATCCAGCAGCTCAGAGACGAAGGAGGGGAGAGCAGAGACAGGGAGGGGCTGTCTCCAGCTCTGGTCTGATCCAAGTGGTCTCTACTCTGTTGCTTCTCCCCTGCTGCTGTCTTCACTCTGTTGTCTCTGCTGTTTCTACTCTGCTGCTGTCATACTTGGTTGTATCTGTTGTTTCTACTCTGCTGTTGTCTCTTCTCTGTTGTCTCTGTTGTTTATATTTGGGTGTTTCTACTCTGCTTGTGTCTCTTTTCTGCTGTCTCTTCTATGTTGTCTCTACTATTGTATCTTCTCAGTAGTTTCTGCTCAACTCTTTTCTTTTTTACTATTATCTCTCTATTCTGTTGTCTCTACTCTTCTGCTGTTCCTACTTTGTTGTCTACAATCTGTTACTTTGCTGCTGTTTCTACTCAGTTTTCTCCACTCTGAAGCTGTCTCAATTCGGTTGTGTCTACTCTGTTGTCTCTAGTTTGCTACTATTTCTACCTTGCTGTCTCTACTTGGCTGCTGTTTCTACTCTGTTGGCTCTTCAAACTGACTTTTGAGTCTGTTTAAACTTGTATCAATCTGCTGTCTATACTCTGCTCTTTCTCTATTCTGATACAAGCTGCCTCTCTAGTCTGTTTCAAGCTAACTCTGCTCTCCGTAGTCTCTACGTCCAATTGACTCTCCCCTCTGATTGAATCTGTTCCAAGCTGCTTTCATCTGTATCTACTCGGCTTCCATCTGTCTCTGCTCTGCTTCAATCTGTCTCTTGTCTGATCCAATGTATCTCTCCTATGGAACAATATTTCTTTACTCTGATATTTGTTTCATTGTCCAGGCTGTCTCTGATCCAGGACGTTTCTACTTGGCCTCAAGCTGTCTTGTGAGCTGCTTTTCTCCAGTCTTCTGCTGTGGTTTCCCTTCCGCTTCATGGTCACTGCGTCTTGGCGGTCAGTTCAAGCCCCTGACGCTCATTACTTTTAATTGTGTTTATCCTGTCTTGGCCTGGGAACGATCAGCTCCAGCTTAAAAGACCCAACCGCTCTTGTTATGACTATTGGGGCCATTACTTGAGATTTCCTCTCCGTTTAATGAATGGGGTTTGAGGGCTTGGACGAAGGTATGGACCCCTGAGCAGACTGGCCCCCAGGCCCCCGGGGGCCCAAACATGACACATTAGGGGTCACACCTTAAACCTTTCCCTCCCAATTGATGTTTTCCACCACTAAACCACTGTGTGTTCTTCAGCTTTTGTTAGAGTTAGTAGTTGGTTAATGTTTAAAGACAGAGGTTAGAGGGTGGGGTCACTACTTATTATGTACTATGTAGTACTGTGTTACTACTGCAATACCATCAATGCACAGACATTTTTTTTATCTTACTTTCAGGAAGTTAGAAAAATGTAAAACCCAAAGCAGACACGACAGCAGCACCCTAATACAGCTAGAGTCCAGTGCGTTGAACAGCAGAAGAGGAAACACTACCAACCTACTATTTATCAATACAGTAGTGACGTATCACTGTTGTTTTGGAAAAACAAAAGAATAGTGCATCTCATAGCTATCGATACTTGAATGTATATTTTACTTAAACATAAGCTAGGTGATTTGGAGATACCAGCCAGAGTAAGATACCTCCCTCCAAAGCCACGCCCCCAAAACACATGACTAGCTCACTAGCTTAGCAGGACTGCCTAGCCTTGTGGAAGACTAGGGTCATGTGACTAGGAAGCTGGGTAGGTAAGCAGACAGACAGGTAAGACATCCAATCATTACATTCGGGAGGAAGACAATGATTGTATGGGCTTCTTTCGTAAAGATAACATTCCTCTTTTTTTTATTATTGTCAGAGCATTTGATTTATTGATTGCTGTTAGGATGTAAAGAGAATTTAAACAAATATGACTGAATTGATAAATTTGCCTAGCCTACCTATAACTATATTTGCCTTCTCATCTCATCTGAGAATGAGTGGCCAGCTCTGAACACACCCCCACCTCCACCCCCAATGGCTTGGCACAGAGAGGACCAGGAAAAGTCTGTTGTAGGTGCATCTCTGACGCAAGCTAACGTGTAGTTGTAGTGTCTGGTGTCACAGAGACGCATAGCAACGCAAATGCTGTCTATTTATACACTTTCACATCCATGCTATTTTGAACCGCACCGAACAGGAGGGCCCGCCACTTCCTCCCAGTGGCCGCGACCTATGGACTCACACATCGGGTTTTCTCAGAATTCAACTGGCACCCCTGACGTTTCTCTGGATTCCGACTGAATTATCACAGAATTCCATTTTAATTCTCACGGAATTCCAACTGACGTTTCTCTGGATTCCAATTGAATTATCACAGAAATCTGTTTAAATTCCCACCGAATGCCAACTGTCTACTCTCTCGATACGACTGATTTATCACAGAATTCCATTTAACTTCTCACAGAATTCCAACCGAACACATTGAAGCTGCTTATTGACTGTGTGACCATCCGACAAATACTTTGTAAAGCTTAGGGCAACAATAACTGTGCTGATGTATACATCGGCCACAACTACTTGCGAATAATTTCATTATGTTATCTACCCTGATGTTATTACAACGTGATGACGTATTGACAACATATTACGGGAAAGATACATTTGGGAAAGAAATCTTGTGGTTTCTCACTTATTGTTGGCCTGCCAGTGTTTTTATTGGTTTTATTGGTTGGTTTGACCCCTGACCCCGCATCTGGTATCGGTCTGCTGAAACAGGACTATGCAAATGGGCGGATACCTTGTGTGACGGCATGTTGTGCAATGATTTACTCTACAATGATTTTCTCTGTTAATTATTACTATGAATACGACCTGAAATCTAGAAAAGAGATGGTTGAACTTCAAGGTAGAAGAGGTAACGAGGTTCGGATTAGGCTCAAGAATGAACCCAGTCCCTCGGAGCGTGATGACAGTTTCCTGCGCTCTTAGAACAGACCCGACTCAGCCTAATGAAATAATTAAAAATGAATGAATGTCTAATGAACGCTTTATTTAACCTTTTGAACGTCTATTAACAATTCATGCCTCCGCCGCTCAGAGGAGAGTCATGCACAATATTCTGCGGTGCAGAATGATCACAGTACACGTTGATATGCTGCGTACACCGACAGGAGGTACAGACAATACACCAGACGCCGGCACGCTTTGTCATTAAAAAAGAATAGTTTGGATAGTAGCTTGGATAATTTTGATTAAAGTGCTTAGGTAATGAGTATACACATTCAAGGCTGTTTGACGCATTCTCCTTCTCCCCTTACATGCCGTTCATACGGGCCTCCTCAATCCCACTTCACAAAGGAACCTTTCAATGTCTCTTAACACCGGTTAATAACTAAACGCTAATATAAGTACCATCCCTCGGCATAAGGCTGTGTTAACAATGTCTTCCTTTCCAGAGCTCCAGCAGGATTATGAAACGTCCAACTGGACACATGCTAGATGATTCACCCTCCTGGATTTCTTCCTTTTTTCCTTCTCTTCCCTCCCCCCCTTCTCTCCCCAGTAAAGTCAACAGATGTATCACTGGAGTAATGGCCGACTTCCTCTCCGTGGCACTACACAGGGATAATTCATCTTCATCGAGGTCTGGCTGAGGCTGAATGGGTTCCCGCCCTGCGTGCCAGATGCATTGTGTCTGTTTGACAAATGAAAGGGCCTTGCGTTCTGCGTACAACACTTCCCCATCGTTCCGCCTAGCTCTCCTCTGAGCCACTCAAAGTCTGGCCTGGAGGCTGGGGTCTTAAAGGCTCCTCTCCCTCGGCCTTAGCAGTCCGCCCTTCTGTAAATACGGGACTCAAAGACAATTTGATTCAAACTCAGTTCTTCCTCGTTAACTCTCCCCCAGGCGATCACCTTGGCTGGCCGGGGGGCAGCCTCTCGCCGAAGATGCTCTTGCGGGGGGCCACCAGGGTGGTCTGGCTCTCCCGCCGCCGCTCCTTCCGGCGGCCCAGCCGGACCCTCCAGCAGGCGGCGCTGGCGGCCAGCAGCAGCAGGCCGGCCGACAGCAGCACCAGACCGAAGTAGGAGATGGTGGAGCCGTGGGAGTTGAAGCTGTAGGCCACGGCGGTGACCACCACGCCGGCGATCAGCACCACCACGCCAAACGGCACGGTGCAGCGGTAGCACGACAGCTCCGCCCCGCCCGTGGCTGCCGTCAGCTGGTGCTCGTTGACCAATGGGATGCTGACGTGGGCGGGGACGGGAGCGGGGGCGCAGAGATCCTCCTCCTCGTTGTTGTTGTTGGGTTTGTCCGCCGGCGGGACGCGCTCGGGGGATGGCGGTACCGTCATGGCAGCGCTCTTGGCGGTCGCTTCGGGCATCGCGGCGAGACCTCGTGGCGTGAAACGGGTTCTTTAAGAAGGGTTACCGGACGCGCCACCTGTTCACCGGGGGTTTAATCCCGCTCTTCTTCTACCGACGTTCCCGTCGTCTCAGCAGGAAGCTGCGAGGAGACAAAGACGAACGGGGTTAGCGTGAAAGTAAACGGGACATAAAATCACACACATGGTGTTGCTCAACGGGCCGAATGTTTCCAGCGGCGGTAGGGAGCGAGGGGACTCTTCACCGATTGCACATTTTCGCAACGCTAGTTTTTAAGACAAAACAGCACTCAGCGTCTCGGACGCCACGGAGCCTCTTTGCACAAGCCCAGCCCCTCGTCTCAGAGTGGGCTCCGAGCCGAACCAGACATTCCCTGGAGAGCAGGGCCACGCCACGTTACCAGGGCGCTCCTGGGAACGGAACCTGCGTCACACTGATCAACAGTCTCATAAACAGATCAGGAATGGATCTGTTTGTGAAGACTGTTGTTAGTGTAGAAAGATGCTTGATAAGGCGTTTAAGCCTGTGTGGGATTCAAAAGCCCTCAGTAATGAAGGAAAATACTCCTACCTAGGCTAATTTCTTCAAAACATGTATGCACAAATGCCTTGCTATGGTCTTCTTTTCTGTAGATGAACCTTAAACTAAAACATATTGCAAACCTATTCACACATCAAATGGGCTGTATCAAACTACACATTAACATTGAACAAATTATGGTTTAGTCACACTTAGTACTACACACCTAGGCTTATGTCTATCAAACTTTGTTACATTCTCATGTTTGAGCAAATGGCAATTAGAATAAACATAGATCGATCAGACTGACCAAACACAGGGTTTGGCTTTTATTAAAATATATATTTTAGAAGGGTGGTACTGTCCAATTGTTACAAACAATAGCCTATGCTCATGTAACTTTAATTTAACGTGTTACCTTTTTGGGCCCCAATGACTCGTTTTGTTTCTAATCATCTTGTTGAGGGGAAGTTTCAAGACAAACTAGGCTACAAGCTTTCTTAACCCAGCACCGCAGAGTGTGCTACCAGCTGCACAGAACAAAGTTATCAATTATTGCTTTTCTAAACGACGAAAGAAAAAAAGTTAATAGATGGTTCAAATACCTCACAGGAGGGATCCATGTCGCACACTTTCAAACAGAACGTCCTCGGCTAATCCACCTGAAGAGTTTTCTCGGAGAGCAGCGCAGTGAGGACCATCGGTCCCGTCCTCCGGTCTGTCCGGTCCTCCGGTCGCGTGGGGCTCCTTTATGCTCTGGCTCCGCTCTCCGGTCGCCGTGTCGGGACCCCGACTGTTAATCACTCCGGTGTCTCCGGTCGCGTGACGGGCCCCCTGCTGTTTATCAGTCGGGTGTCTCCGGTCGCCGTGACGGGACCCTTGCTGTTAACCAGTTGGGTGTCTCCGCTGTCTCCGGTCGGCCTCTCTGATCTTCATTGAACCGCTCTGCTCGTGGATCAGGGACCGGGTAGCTACTGCTCTCCAACTCTTTCGCTCGGTTTTTATTCGAGCCCTCCTTATCCCCTTAGTGCGGAGCTCGTTTATTTACCCCGTGGGCGCGCGTTTACACGTACACACACTGTGTTTGTCTCTCTCTCTCTCGCTCTGTCTCTCTCTACCGCCCCCCCCCCCCCCCCCCCCCCCCCCCCCCCCCCCCCTCTCTCTCTCTCTATTGGTCACTGGTTTCGCCCTCAATGATGCTGGCGCTTTAGCCTACAAACTGACACGATTTTCTGGCGAACCCAGACCCTCATCGATGACGTCCATTGATCGTTTGGGACGAGAGATAATCTCGCCTTCCTTCTCTTTGGGTTTCACAGTCATTCCGGTTCATCATGCAGTCATTATAGGGGTGCAGAGAAAAGTGTGTAAACCCTAGTCTTATTTGATAGGCCTATCCTAGCAATACATAGGCTACACTTATATTATAGAGCCAAAATGTGCATCCTAGGTTTACATTAACCACATTAAAGTTATAGTACACACATTAAAGAACACATCGACCACTTCATGGCCTATGCTTTTTTTCTTCAACTCACGTACTGCCAACTCACGTACACGCACTCACGGAATCCAACGCACGGTCCTCATGCACCGCGACACGCAAGTGTTCTACGTTTGTACAGAAGTTGTAAATGCCACATGTTTTACATCAGGACAATCACCACCAAAACCTACTAATAAAACAGGAAAATACTTCTTCTTAAACAACTTAAATGAACCACCCAGGTGTGTGGCCATGTCTAATTTTAGGAGCGGGTCTAAATCCATGGATCTACTTGACTCTTTATTAAATGGATTCGTTATGTGCAATATTGCTCACTTTCTATTGACTTTTATTGACTTATATTGAATTATCTTGTTGACCTTAAATAGATTTTGTTGTTTGTCAAATGTACGGTACTGCCTGTTGGTACTGGATACCTGAATTTCCCCAAGGGGATGAATAAAGTATCTACTTAAACTTAAACTATGTCAACATTGCCCAGAGGCACTTGGGCCCCGGTGGGATTTGTGGCTTTAAAGTCCCCACACCGATGTGCAAATAGCCCGGGCGTTTTTGGGGGGACACTTACCTATCTGCTGTGACATAATGCGAACGAGAAGACTCCTCTGCTAAGTATATCCCAGGAATGGCTCTCTGACGCACTTTGGTGCGTGTGCAAGTCGCGCGCCCCGTCTCCGGTCTCTGCCACTAGGAGGTCACGTGACCAACGGTCACAGCAGGAGGCCTCCTCCTCACGGAGTGGCTCGAGGGGTCCGGGATCCAAGGGTCCGAACCAAGGGGGTGTATTCGGGTTTATTTTGGCGGGTAAACAATGACCGCCCCCCCCCCCCCCCCCCCCCCCCCCCCCCCCTTAACTAATATAGGCCTTCATATGTTTTTCCGAAATAAAGTCACAATATAGGAAAGCAGGAGTGGGACATAGGGCCAATAAATGAGATAAAACGACAGATACAATTGTAAAGTAAAATAAAATAGAATAAATACAACTATGAAGTTCGAACACATCAAAATGATTATAAAAACATAAAAATGAAATAAAATGATACCAACACCTGTCCAACTGGTCGGACTGGCGCAACGTCTCGCCCAACGTACGCCCCGACCCTGGGATCTGAATCCTCGCCGTACCGCCTACCGTACGCCGGGACTCTGGGTTGTGAAGCCCTCGCCGTACCGCCCACCATACGCCCCGACCCTGTGATCTGAACGCCTCGCAGTACCGCCCACAGCACGCCATACGCCCGGACCCTGGGATCTGAATCGTTCCAGCTGCAAACATGTCGCTGCACTTCGGAGAGGAGGAATTTGACAGCGCATGGAGGGAGCTGGATGAGCCACAGCTGGAAGGAGGCTGGGAGCTGTTCACCGAGAACATGGGTGTCAAAATATACCGGCTCCTCGACAAGGTAAAGTGAGCTTTAAGGGGGATACACGGGCCCAGTAAGGCACTGGGGCAGCGCTGCGGATACGTTCAGAGATCACTGTATAAATGAGCGGCCAGATTATACTAATCGATCTCCACGTGTAGATGAATGGTCGAGCTATGGAGAGATCAGGCGTCGTCGCATTGGACATTTAAACGTCATCCACGATAACGGCGTTCTTGAATGCGATTCACATTTCGTGTGTTTTGCCTGAAACACTGACTGTTGCCTAGTGGTCAGACTGGGAAATATGCGGAAACGGTGCAAGTCCATGCATCGCATACATGCAAACCAGTTTCCCTGTCAAATGATATCAGATCATAGCCGCATCTTCTAAACCGCAAATCAAACCTCATGTCATAAAGATATGCGATCATCTAAATCCTCAGGCTGGTGCAGTCATACCGTTGCAGATTTAGATTTGGCCTATTCAGATTTCATAGGAGCAGAACACAGGTTGCTGATAGGAGGGCTGTGGTTGGGGATTAGTTGAGCTGGAGAGGCATTTATGAAATCACTGCAAAAAGGGGGCTACAGCAAGAGGATTATACCGGTGAACACCCACATAAGGAGAGAAGGAAACAGAATCAGCAGAAAACACGGCAGAACATGACAAAAAAAAAGACAAATTGATGATTATAGATAAATAATTACATCCTTACAAATTAAATTAAAACAAATGACAATAACAGAATTCATTACAAAAGAGCAAAGCAAAGGAAATACGATCGATCAAGACAAGGCAAGGCAACTTATTTATATTTAGCACTTTTCATACACGAGGCAGACTCAAAGTGCTTCACAAAAAAAAACGTCATACATAAAATAGAGAAATAAAATAAATTATAGGGAAAGTGAAAAAATGCATTGTAGAAAAAGTGCAAAAGTTACAAGTGCAATGTATTTAAGAGATGATAGAAACCAAGCTAAAGTAAACGGCTGGTGCATAGAAAGTTGTGAAGCTGAACCGATGGCTGATGAGACTTAAGGATTATCGGTGTAGCCTACTGTAGGGGGGGCCGCCGCCGCAGATCTCCCGTTAAACTAATTCTGCTCCCTGTTCGCAGGAGACTGGGCTCTACGAGTACAAGATCATAGGCGTGCTGAGCGCCTGCCCGGCCCAGCAGTGTGCGGACGTATACATGGACCTGGCCTACCGGAAGCAGTGGGACAGCTACGTCAAAGGTAAAACGCCCCGCCCCTTTTCACCGTCAAGTGTCATATCTGTGTATTAAGATTAGTAGGCCTACTGTATAAGATTAGTTATTATTATTATTACTATGTGGCTTACCTGCAACCTATTAAACCACCTCTCACCTCACCCTACCTGTTTTGATGATTTAAACGAACGCAAAAAAATAAATATATTTTTAACTACATTTTTTACTGGCTGAATGCATGAGAACCATGAGACTCAATCAAAACAATAGAGCTCTCAAAATCTTTTTTTTTTTTTGGGGGGGGGGGGGGCTCTACTGCAACACCAGTAGGGGCATATACTTTTCCCTGAAATTCTAAATTTTGTAAACTTGTAAAAATATATATTCATGTGGCATTCAGTCCAATGCTTAAAATATATCTGTCGCATTCAGCAGGCCAATGCTGTGGTAAAGTGTGTCAAGTATGACCAAGTGTTTCTTTCTGTTCAATAGATAGAACTTCAATGCCCTGTAGGAGAAATGTGTTAATGTTTGTCCCTATAAAACAATAATGGAAAAAAAATAAATACAAAATATGACGGTAACTCTAAAGTCAAACCGTCCAATCTGAAGGCTCTATTTAACCACTCCCCCTACTCACCTCCACCAATGCACATCGAACAGAACTGAGTAGGGGAGGGCGTAGCCTAACTAGTTTGTGAACGACCCAGAGAAACGCAACGCAAATTCAATGTGAACATGTATGAGGATTTGTAATAAGATCCAGGATGATTTTGAAATTCGGCCCGGACACATTTTTTTAAAAGTGTCTCAAAAGGAGGGGATATCCGGGCAAAAGAGAACGTCTGGTTACCCTACGTACGGGGAACCCATTTGATTCCTACCTGTTCCGCTGTTAAAGGGGACATCTCATACCACCAGGTGTAAGTGTGATTAGCCATTACAAGCCGTTTTCAAAATGTGCAGCATTGTGACATCACAGGTGGGCGTGTCCATCTAGATGTGTGACGGATAGATGGACACGCCAACCTGTGATGTCACAATGCTGCACATTTTCAAACCTGCTTGTAATGGCTAATCACACTTACACCTGGTGGTATGAGATGTCCCCTTTAAGTAGCGGCGCAAATGGGTGGGCGCTATACTGGTCATTTCTCTGCATGAGAAATACGAAGTGTGGTGTGTGAGCGTGGGCATGGGTTGAATTGCGTGTGTCTCACACCGAATGCATGAGACTTGAGAGCCGTGCAATATTCAATCAAAACAAACGTCATTGCACTCTTAATATCGTTTTATTTGTGTGACAGTGGCTCTAACTGCCTAACTTTTTCAAATTAAGAACACCAGTTTATTAGCCTGGCTATACCCATGCTGCCTTGCGCGCGATTTCATTTCGCGCTGCTAGGCAGCCTGGATTCCATCGATCCGATTTTCGCCTGAGATAGGGAGCCAATCACAGAACGGGGAGAGACGGCAAGACGATGACGACGTCATAGCGACATGCCGAAGCTTGTAGTTTACGGATCCAAAATAGCAGCAGACGCGTTACCTTTCGATGGAGCCTCCGGGCAATCGCAAACCACGCCTCAAATACAAGAAAATGAATGTGTGGTTCCCAGACCTCATCTGTGTAGATGGAGATGAGGTCTGGCGTTAAACAGACTACTAGTTATAATATTAATACATAATTTACACATTACTCAAATTAGTGGGCCACTTTTGTGACCCTTTTGCTATTACGGTAGAGTAACATCTTCTTTAAAAAAGCACTTCTTTCTATCAATCTTTCTCTTCCAATCCCTCCCCACCCAGTTTGGGAGGGGTTCCCCTATCTCCCCTGACGTAGCTTCCAGCTGTGAGCTCCTCCTAGTGCTCTGTCCTTTTTTTAAGAGATGGTATTCACACCGGCCCCTATTGTACCAGCAGGTATTATGTTGATTCTGCCCCAAGCTACCAGTCTACCCAGTGGATTTACTGTAAGCAAAGTAGACTATTCCAGCTGGTCAGCGGATCATCCCATCACACACCTGAACACCTCCACATGTGCTGTCACTTGAGGCTCGGTTCTGATGGCTGGTCAGGGTTAATCAATCCTGTAGGTTCACAGCAATCCCCTGCATCTTGATGGACAGAAGTAGAAGAACAACACATCAATCCACGGCTTGTCTCGCTCTTCAAACCTCATATGGAGGCTGTTATGTTGTTAGCAAGAACCACATTTCCCACAAGTGACAGGACAATGAGTTGTGGTTACTGTAACATCTGAACTCAGAGAGAGAGAGAGAGTTGTTGGATCGAAGGCACTCCTTGGCTCTGCATGGTGATGACTGAGCAGTCCTTATGGTTCCAGGGTTTGGTTCCACACTCTGTGTACAATACATCAGACACGTATGACGTGAGAACATCTGAAGTCTGTTAGCAGAGTAGCTAGTGGGTCGTCTGCGGAAGAGAGGGAAGGGGGGTGGGGGGGGGATAGAGAGAGAGAGAGAGAGAGAGAGAGAGAAACACAGTGTGTGTACGTGTACGCGTGTACACGTAAACGCACGCCTACGGGGTAAATAAACGAGAGAGAGAGCGAGGTGAATAAGTGATTGGTGGATCACCTTGATTATTAGTTAAAGCAGACATCCATTCCCCCAGAGGGAATCCATCAACACTATGTCTCTAACACATCTCAGCCCTCAGCTGGATCACTATGTGTTCATATCGAGCTTTTTCGTCGTGCCGGTCGTTTGCTGCCTCTTAGAGTACAGCCCTATGAGACTAGTGCACCAAGGGGTTCCTTCGTTTGGAGAAAGGGCTGTAGGTAAGAGCCTGGAGTTAGTCGAGTGTAGTTTGTTTGAAATGGCCAAGCCTTCCGTCAGCTATTAAGGAGTGAAATGTGCTGTGTCTCATTAATGGGTATGAATTATTAAATTGATCTGCAATTACAAATTTAGACCGCTCCTGACCCATTTCTTATTTCTGGTTTTTCAGAATCCATTTTGTTGTTAAATACAAGTGTGTGAAATCCAATCCTTCCCAATGCAGGTGTGATGTAGGGAGGGAGGGAGCAGTGAGGGACTTTTAGGGTTGTTTCATTTCAAAATGTTCTGCTCCCTCTCTTCCCTCTCTTGACAAAATTTGACTACAGTGGCCTTGGCAAGATTGTTCCAAAAACAATAATCTCCATTTGGTTTAAGGTCAAACAACATATTCCATTTCATGTTATGGCTTGGTCTTGTTTTGAGTGTCAATATATCCTATTAAGGCGAAAATAATAACACAAGCTTGGCTTTCACATTCCTAGTGTTGAGAGGAGAATGGCTGTTGCAGCAGCTCTATGAACTCATTCTGTGTCTCCTCCTCCCCCCGTTTAAGAGCTGCAGGAGAAGGAGTTTGAGGGCCACAAAGCTATCTACTGGGAGGTGAAATACCCCTTCCCCCTGTCGAACCGGGACGTATCCTCATAATACCTGGCTCATGGGATCCAGGTAGATTCCAGACGTTTTCAGTTAGGATAAGATAACACTCTATAAATCCCAGACGGCAGATTTGGGTGTCACAGCAACACAACAATAAAGAAAAGATTAAGAAAACAAAGAATAGACAATAAGTACATTTTTCAGAAAAAAGAGAAACGACAATGTATTGCTGTCGGTACAATAAGGATGTTCATAGAACCAAGTGCCAAGCACTAACAATCACTAGGTTAACCCATTCCCTGTATACAACAGAGATAGCTAGGGCAAGATGTAACCGGATGCTACGTACTATTATAACACTATTTTAGTATGAGTAGCAGCTAGCAGTTAGCTTGTCCTTGACCCTCCCGTCAGTACGTGTACATCAGGGAGCGACGGGACATCCAGGTCGAAGGTCGCACCATCTACGTGGTTCTGGCCCGGAGCTCCCCCAACACGCCCCTGGCGGAGAGGAGCGGCGTGATGCGGGTCAAGGACTACAAGCAGAGCCTCGCCATGGAAACGGACGGCACCGGCGGGACCAAAGGTAGGGAAAAAGTTTTGTTTGAGAAATAACGGAATTTAGTCAAAAAATAAATAAAAATACTTTCTCTAATGTAGGTCTTATTTCAGTAACAGTGATGAAATGGCATAGATTTCTATGAAAACCATTGTTCAAATGGCCGCAAATGACGTTTATAACCAAAATAATGTGGTTTTGGGGTTCACTGGCCCTTTAAGGGATGGTGGTGGGGTTGCTGTGATTGGCTTTGGAAATCTGACAGGCAGAGGAAATAAACAGTGTTATTGGGAGGGCGTGCCAAGGGTAATAAACACAAAATGTGCTCTGTTTCAGTGTTCATGAACTACTTTGACAACCCTGGAGGAATGATCCCGACTTGGCTGGTTAACTGGGCGGCTAAGGTTGGTTTGCTCTGTTTTGAATACATCAGACTTCTCTGTGGGCAGAGGGTAAGAGGGCTTCAACTGGGAGAGGGTGGCTCGAACTGGGAGAGGGTGGCTCGAACTGGGAGAGGGTGGCTCGAACTGGGAGAGGGTGGCTCGAACTGGGAGAGTGAGACTCAAACTGGGAGAGGGAGACTCAAACTGGGAGAGGAAAAATCAAACTGGGAGAGGGTGGCTCAAATTTGGAGAGGTTGGCTCAAACTGAGAGAGGGAGAATCAAACTGGGATTCAACAGGCCTTGTAAAGTCCAAGCTGTGGTCCACTGATGCTTTCCATCCCCTCTCTTTTAACCATCTGACCAGTACAACTAGTTAAGGTAAGATAGTGCTTTAGAGACCACAGGACGGGGAAATGGGAAATCACGGGAAATCCTGGTGTCAGAGCAGAAAGCACATGGCAGCAGGTCATTAAAGGGAGATTCTGCACTACCCAAAGAGCATCAGTGTCCTATCGATAATATGGACGTATCCAGGTGGATTTGGTGGAGGTGTCAAGCCAACCCATGCGTGCATACATTCTTGGCATCGGTGGGCCCCAGTGTGAGGGTTTGACTCTGTTTTACATTTACAGTTTTTCATTCAGCACTTCCCAAGCGACAGTTGAGGCTTAGAACAATCAAGGCAGTGTGTGTGTGTGTTCGCCTGTGTGTACGTGTGTGTGTGTGTGAAGGATACAAACAGCTGTTTCTCCTTGTATCATCTGGTTCGACCCTCCCTCTCTCACGCCGCCCCCTGGGTTCACGCGGGGTTTATCGAACCTTGAATGTGGCGCCTGATGATGTCATAGGGTCCCCGGCTCCGTCCGGTCGTGTGGATGCGTGACGCTCCTTGACGTCTCTTCTCCCCAGAGCGGCGTGCCAGGTTTCCTGACAGACATGAAGAAGGCGTGTAACAACTACGACGACCACTGCCAGAAGAAGTGAGGACTCCGGCGATGGAAGCTGCAGCCGCATTTTCAATCTGTCATTACGTGAATAAGAGGAGTTTTAGGGTGCAGCGCTGGACTCCAACTAAATTTGGAGTTTTAGTTGGAGTCCGATGGACAAATTTAGTTGGAGTCCGATGGACTCCAACTAAATTTGAATTGGGGTCCTGCCGCAGAGAAAAGGGCCGGTCTGCGAGCCAATCGAAACGCAGTATTGGGCAGTATCGCCGCCCTTACCCCAAACCAATCAGATAGTTCCGACATGCTGCCCCCCCCAATACAAATGCAGTGATTCCCTGTAGAAATAGTTGTGTTCGTCAGCAGTGTGTGGGGTGGGGGAGGGACGACGACACACCAACTACTTGTCGTAAAAGACAAAAGCATAGGATTTTATCCCTTTTTTTCTCCTATTTCAGTAACAGCAATAAAATGGCATAGATTACTATGTTGACGATCATATAAGACAAACGACCACGTTCAAATCCAAAACCATGTGGTTTGTTGTGCACTGGCTCTTTCAGCGATGGTGGTGGGATGGTTGTGTATTCCAATATGCTGTTTAGTGGCCTGAGAATGCAAGTGAGCATGCTGGATCTGTTGCCCTTTATTAAGGGTTTGTGTGAACTCAAAGCACTTCCATGTTCTGTATCCCCTGTGTATTCCTCTCTGTCTTCATACCCGTTGGCTTACTACTGTTTTTAGTTATTTTATGTTTGGGTTAGGGTGCAGGGATCTTTGGTTATTGGGCAATTCCTAATCTGCGTCTGTTTATATCAAATAGAATACTTGATTTATCTAGTGGAAAAGTTAAATTTCTTGATGAAAAGTTAAAAAAGTAGACTAGGTTTTAATCTTTTTTAATTGGATTAATTAAACAGTCTTTGTAGTCTGGTTGTGCACTGAAAAACTGATGACACTCAGATAACAGGTGCCTATGCAACATGATTTTGCTGGGTGATCTATCTTTTACACTTGAATGATTCGGGCCGATGGCATTGGTTAGCCTGATCACAAAATTACAGCATCAAATAAATTACTGGATTATTGTTGTTGATGCATTGTTTTGAATGAATGTAAAAATATTTAATCAATGTATGTGATAGTTTGACAAACACACACAAATCGTGTTATTGATACATTGGATTCCTCCTTTAAATTGTATTTTACTAAATCTTTTTTTCACAAATTGGTCTCGTTGTGATTTATAATCTGTTATACCACTACAGCAGTGTAAAAATGTCAAACATGTCTGCAACCGACACTGGAAAATAGGAAAATAGTTAAAAACATTCAGATTAAAAAAACAAAATGGCTGCAAACAAGGAAAGTGAAGGAATGAAAACTGATTTTTATCTAATAGACAGAATATGGATGATGGAAAACCAAGGCCTTCCTCAGACTAATAATAATAATAATAATGCATTTCTTGCGTATCCCTTTTTAAAATACAGAGAAACTACAGCGAAATTAAAACAACCAAATAAAACCAGAAATAGCAGCATGGATACAATATGAAAACATGTCGAAGAGTTCAACGTTAGCAACAAGGCTGCAGAGCGGTGTTCTGAGGGACTGGTAGGGGGGTGGAGGGGTTAGGGGAGGAAGTGTGAGAAGAGGAGGGCTGCTGGTGTCTTTCAGGGGGGATGTGTCAGTGCGGTGGGGAGATCGGAACGCGATCAGACTGTCCTTCCTGAGGAAGCCCTGGTCCTTCCAGGTCTGCAGCAGCTTGCTGCGGAGGTTCACTGGATCTCCGTCCTCTGAGTCCCAGTCCTCTGGGTTCCAGTCCTCTAACCCTAACCCTACTACCCTGCGGTGTGTCGGGCCGCACCACGAGGGAGGTGGAGTCCAACAGTTCAGCAGTCCTGCTCAGGGACGGAGCTGGCCCTCCTGGGAGCCGTGGCAGGGAGGAGGGAGCTGCCTGGACTCCTCTCTGTCCTTGACTCCCCCCTGGACTCCTGGCTGTCCTTGACTCCCACCTGGACTCCTGGCTGTGAGGAGCTCTAAGGAGTGGCTTCGTTCCTGTGGCCATCGAACTCGTTCACTCCTTTCACAACCGGTCGGACCCGCTCTGAGCCTGAGAAGAGCCAGCCTCAACTCATTCACTTTGAACTCTGTGGTCTCTGTGAACCATTGGGCCATTTAATAATTGATCATGTCCAGACGATTTGGGCATTATGTCTGCAACATGCGCCACTTAACATCACCCTTCTTTACCAAACTTGCTTTAGATTTTGATGAGCTTCAGCTACATATATATATATTTGTACACACAATCTTATTCTATAAAATGTTGCTGTTGGTATCGATGCATATCAATACCAACATTGGTATATATGTATATATTCATCATTCTTTTTTAGTATATATTTATGTTGTATTTTGTGTTTATATTGATAGATGTGGTTATTCTATTTGATTTACTTTGATTGTTTCTGGCTTGAGCTGAGCCACTGTAAAAAACAGTTTCTCATGTCTGTTATGGTCTAGTTTAACCTGGATCTGGCTCTGTTAAAGTAGTTCAGCTACCGGCCATTGATGGTTGACTATATTTCCGAAGCCAAGCCGATCAATCCAAACAACTCGACTTTTAGTCATCCCTGCAGACCACCACGTAGGTCTGAGGAGTGCAGCCTACAAGGCGATCCTCTCACCCCCTCTGGTGGTCAAAGTTGTACTCATTGCTTCTTGAATCATGAAAGGATCAAGGCAGAGTGGTGTATAAAATGATTCAACTGACGTGTTACTATGATGTTGTGGTATGTAATAGTTTCAAACATGTTACTTGTATTACCAAATAATCTGTTTTAATAATTGATCTCTTGACTATAGGGCTTCTTTCTTGAAATGACTGCCCCCATTTTAGAAGCATAGGAGCCTTTGAATGTCGGTTATTATTGGTAATTAGGGATTCAAATCTTGTACTGATTCGATTGTGACATTGGGGTGTTTCAAACCGCCTGAGTTTCCAATGCGAGATGTTGCTTAACAATGTCTTCCTCATCCCAGGTCACGGTATAGTTACGGTACACGTTGATGTAAGACTATACTGTACATCATCTCCCTCGAGTCCACTCCATAGGGCAGCAGAAACCTCTCGCTGAATCCTGACGTACAGGCCATATTTGGCGATAAATCAATCTTGTCAAGTGAACCCCTATGAATAGCTTGGTCTGGCCTGAAAAAGAAAATACGTTCTACATAAATGAAAAAAAGTGGAATCTAAACATGTCCAAATACAGATCAATTTATTTGAGTATAGAAGTAACGATTAAAATCTCCCCTTTTTTTATGCTTTATTCCCAGGAATGCCTGGGTGAAAACTTACCTCTCTTTTCCACTGTGCGTTGCTCACGAATCGAAGGAAAATATAGTTCTTGGCTTGAGCCGGCCTCTCCCTGCGATTGGTAATGCGCTGAGCTAATTAGCTTAAGAAAGTGATATAGGAGCTCACCCGCTCTGGATGACTGGTCCGATTTCCCAGGTGCCTCTCTGTCTGCCAGCACGCCTGAGAGACTATTTCTCAACTATTTCTGTGTATGTGTGTGTGTGTGTGTGTGTGTGTGTGTGTGTGTGTGTGTGTGTGTGTGTGTGTGTGTGTGTGTGTGTGTGCGTGCGTGTGTGGATGTGTGTGGATGTGTGTGTGTGCGTGTGTTTATGTGTGTATATGTGCACGTGTATGTGCGCGTGTGTGGTGTGTGTGTGTGTGTGTGTGTGTGTGTGTGTGTCTATATGTGTGCGTGTGTGTGAGGGCATGCTTGCGTGTGTGTGTATGTGTGTATGTTTAAGATTGTTATTATTTAGTTGTAGTAGTTATATTTAACAGATTCCGATATGAGAGGCCAACCTCTTCAGGGAAATCCTGCTGCTCTTTCTTAAGGTGTTTTTGTTATTTTCTTTTGCTCTCTCCTGTACTTTGCGTTAAGCTGTAGCCTGATGGTTTCATAACCCCTTCTAATGCATCTCTGCGTTGCTGTCGGGCTTTAAAGAGGGTAAAAAGTTGTTAATTTTGCAGATGCTACTGTCCAAAGAGACACATGCATTTTCAACAACAAATCAAGGGACATCAATCAGTCGTCTCACTGTGTCATGTTCCTCCAGAAGTCGTTCAGTTACGAACACACATAGCTCTACAGCTTTATGTGCTCTCATGTGGATGCCCCCCCCCGCCTGTTTCCCTGCTCCTTCGGAGTTCCACTGAGGGAGGATATTTTAATGGTCACAAGTTTAAAAATAACTTTAAAAAGAATGGTAATAACAACAGGTAAAAAAATACTTTGTCCCTTAAGCTGAAGTAATAATTGTCCTCAAAAGGCTCTTCAGGCAGCAACAACACTGTTTTAAAGTGGGTCACAGCATGTGTCTGTGAGTGACTGTGCTGGGGGCCCTAACTAGGCCCCGAGGCCCCGCTAGAGCGTTTCGCAGGGCTCCCAGCTAATGAAAGTATATTATATCCTCTCCGCCTCTGCTTGGCCCGGGGCATCAGAAATCACCCCCGGGCCCCAGGAATCAAGATGGGCCCCCATGCTGTGACCCGGGCTATTTCTGGGTTGTTTCTAGGATGTGACACGACATTAGAGTCACGACGAATGGGCTTTAAAACGCTCTTCATCACCACTACTGTCAAGGGGGTTTTAAAGTTCACAAAATAAAATTAAAGCGAAAAAGAAAGATCCATCGTGACATTATAACACTACAATATGACTTTCATTCATTAATCACTCTGCACCGATATTCTCACATACGTGTGTGCGTGCGTGTGTGCGTGTGTGTGTGTGTGTGTGTGTGTGTGTGTGTGTGTGTGTGTGTGTGTGTGTGTGTGTGTGTGTGTGTGTGTGCTGTATTTCAGAAACTTATTTATAAGATGGACGGGCATGGATCTCGCGAGACACGGAACACATGATTGATGTTTCGAATTGAAACAAACAAACAAATCAACCAAAACCTGTACTGACTTACTTTATCCATCCCAGATGGGAAATTACGCTCTTCTTATCTCCACCTTCTTAAGTTTCCTGCGTTCATCTCAGAACTGGGATTTCTCCAGGGGAAGAACAGCTCATGCAGTTTAATCAAAGAGGGGATCCATCCAGCTCCTGCCAGGGGGAGAAATACGCTCTAATTAAGTTCTGTTTTTTTATCCCATCTAAACCGAACGCCGCGTCTAAATGGAGCATCCCCTGGCTGCGTGCACGCGCATGGATTGGATTGCATAAGAGACGTGCACGAGCACAACCAGCCTCACACACAGGCCCACTGAAGGCGCTCTGGCTCCTCTGACTTAATGGCAGCTATTTGTTTTCCTTGGTGTTTCTTTGCATTCATTAAAAATAATTGTGTTTTCTTCTGAGCAGACCACAGCAGAGTTAACTCCCCCCCCCCCCCCCCCAGCGCTAACCCCGACTCCATATAGGGCCAACATAAAGACCCGAGAGAGAGGGGGGAGAGAGAGAGGGTGAGGAAGAGAGAAAGGGGGGAGAGAGAGAGAGAGAAAAATAGAGAAATAGAGAGAGAGAGAGAGAGAGAGAGAGAGAGAGAGAGAGAGAGAGAGAGAGAGAGAGAGAGTAATGTTTACCTCGCTTTACCGCCAGACCCGGGGTCCTCTTCTTTTCCATTTGTGGTTCCTGGCAGACGGTGCTGGATTCCTCCATATCTATCAGTGTAATCAGCAGCCCGCCAGACCTGCAGTCAGCCAAGCAGCCCTGGAACCAAGCAGCCATGAACGGACAAACATGGAGCGGGCGCAGCGGCCTTTCATTTCTGGATATTGAGTAGCTGCGCAATCTCCACTTCAATCTTTTCCCTGCTTTGGTCCGATTCGAGCTGTCATCTGTCAACCTGGAGCTGGCGTGTCATTCCCCGTCGAGCCGACAGGGGGCGTGCGTGCCCTGCCAGCCCGATAAGGGGTGATCTCTTTGCAGGCCGTTTCGTTGTACAATCTCTCCATATTCGACCTTCGCCTTGATAGATGTGAGGTAGTTTAGCGCATGACCACTTAATGCTGTGTGCAAGCACAGTGAGTTATCACCCCGGGTCCATCTCCTGTGAACAACACTGAAACAAGTCTCCGCTGTGGAATGCCTCTGCTGAGATTATGTCATTAGACCCGAACCCAGCCAGGGAGAATACTCTTGGCTTAACCACAGCTGGAGAAGCCATAAACGCACAGCGGCAAAGTATTTGACGGTAGACGCCTGAATACGCACTGTTCGTGGCTGTGCGCTAGTCCTCGCTGCAGCGAAAGTGGCGACCTCTAGAAACGCGTGCGTCTTTACGCAGGAATGATAAATGGAGACATTGATTTTTGCGGTGTCCCTCGGGCGCTTTTTCTTGGAGAGCGATTTCGCTGTCTATGATTGTTTGGATTAGACTAAATGATAGTAATAAGTTGCATGAAAATATGATGGGAGGAGCGACACTCGCTCAAAAACAACTCAGATGTACCTAGCACTACTTTCAGAGTTGATGTGTGTATCGACGGGGACTGTGTCAGTACCGTTATGTGTGTTGTTTTGGGTTTCCCGTAGTATGTGTGTACCCACTTTTCCTACTACTTACCCCGGTGTACACAGTTATACGTCTGTACCCCCTACTGTGTGTAGTCTTCTCTCCTACATATATGTGTAGGCCTACCCAATAATCCCTGGTCCGGTTCACACCAGACCATGGACAAACGTAATGGCCTCCGGTCAATTAGCTTTTATTGTGGAGGAGTTATTGCGTCTCTCCTGACTGAATAAAACCTCTGAAATAATGAGCTGAGTGAAGATGTCTGTAGGGCCAGATAGTTCCGGATCTTTCTGAAATGCTAAAATGTCATTTGGAACTTTTAATCAAAAGCACTCTGCTCCCTGGCTTATTCTGGGATGTTGTTTTTGATTCGAAATTGATAACATTTTGCCAATCCACGTTATTTATAACCCTATATAGAAAGATGGAAAGAATGACAGAAACCCGATCTTTTCATCAGAATTGTGCCCCATTTTCCTCTTTAATGTCATTTTCCCTTCCCTCATGAGTAATTCAACAAGAGCGTAACTGAGATTGCAGATCGTTCAAACGCTAATGTAAATATCAGCCTTTTATAAAGGACCGTAGGGTTTAACAGAGTATCCAATGCTATAGTGGTTTAATCCTAAATTAGAATAAAGTTATATAGCTGTGTTTTCCCAACATGGGGTCAGGGCCCATCTTGGGGACGCCTGGAGGGGTAATGGGAGATAACCATGGCAACTGATCGATAAGCTAGCAATGAGTATGGTTTTGATTAAGAATCATTACAAGTTCAAAGGTAAAGGCCTTCTATGTACAAACAGACTTATGATTCATACCCGCGTGTGCCGGTTAGAATCCCGTCACGGCATGTCGTTTTTTAGCAGTTAAGAGGGTGTGTGTGGATGCCGCCGTGACTTGGGGTGACACGAAGCTTCGGTCCTAAAACGAGGTCACAGTCTAGGAAAGGTTGTGACCCCCTGAACTCCAGGTGAAGAACCGTACCAGAATGTAACCTTTTCTGTAGCTGTATAATTTACAGCATGGATGTTGATGCTGTTTTATGGTTTGTTGTGTACACGTTCTCATGCAAACGGTCAACCCTTAAACCTCCCTTCTCCACCACCGCGGCACTAAAACAAAACACTAAACAGAAATGGACGCAGCATCAAACATAAAGACAACTTAAAGGTACTGGGTTTGACCTGCAGTTTGTGGCCGTCCATCCACATAAACATTTATGGCATTTTGCTGATGTTTTTATCCAAAGCGGCATGCAACCATTCATTCACACACTGACGGCGGAGTCAGCCACGCAGGGCGACAGCCAGCTCGTCGGGAGCAGTGAGGGTGAGGCGTCTCGCCCAGGGACACCTTGACACTCAGGTAGGAGGAGCCGGGGATAGAACTAGCAACCTTCCGTTTACCAGTCAACCCGCTCTACCTCCTGAGTAACTGCTGCCCCTGATCCTTGTCGGAGCGATCAGTCCTCCGGTTGGATCGATGCAGAGGGGTGGGTCTGGAGGGGGTCTCTGAGGCCTCCCGCCCTGCGTTGGTTTTTCCGTGGCCCCGGAACATTCTTGCGTGGCGCAGACGACTCTTTAAAGAGAGATGCTTGTTGTTCTCTCACCGGGGGCACGGAGCCAGCAGTAAACCCAACTGTGAACTGAAACGCTTTTCTATAAAGCTCCCAGCGGCGGCGGCCCCAGTAAAGAAAAGTGCTTCTGGGGGTGGGGGGTTAGAGTCTAATAAACCCAGAGACACAAATACTTCAAATGAGCTGTCTCGTTGGAGCCCGCAGACTGATTTACTGACTGCTATAGTCAGAGCCAAACTCATGAGGGAGACTGACGGGGGAGTCTGGGGGAGAGAGAGACTGGGCGGGAGAGACTGGGGAGAGAGAGAGACTTGGGGAGAGAGACTGGGGCAGTGAGAGACTGGGGGGAGAGAGGGAAGGAACGACCGAGTGAGAGGGACTGGTGGAGAGAGAGACTTGGGGGGAGAGAGACTTGGGGGGAGAGAGTGAACGGCTGAGTGAGAGAGACTGGGGGAGAGAGGGAATGATTGAGTGTGAGAGACACTGGGGGAGCGAGAGAGAGCGTTGAAATGTGAGAAACTAACGGTAGAGAGAGGGAGCAACTGAGTGAGAGAGAGAGACTGGGGAGAGAGAGAAGAAGCCACTCAGTGAGAGAGAGAGACTGGGGGAGAGGGAGATGGAGTGAGAGAGACAGATGGGGATAGCAATAGAGAAATAGAGATGGAGCCACTGAGGTGAGTGACAGGCAGAGGCGAGAGAGATAGACAGACTGAGGAAGGGAAAGGTTTTCTTTGAGGGAGGGATGGTAGGGGTCACTAAAGAGGGACGGTAGGATCATTCATTACAAGTCCAGTGTTCTGCACTTAGAGACATTTAAGCGATGAACAATATGCTGCTTTAGCTCATTGGCCCAGAGTCGGTTTTAATAATCCCAGCCTCCCTCAGTCTGAACTCTGAAGGGCATTCCTGGACCTCTTTACTGTGTGGTTAGGGAGAAGCACGCATTCTGTCTGGCCTGTCTGACATGCTGTCCCTCTTTCACTCTCTCACTGTCTCACTCCATCATATGTCTTGCCTTCTGTCTCAATCATTCTCTCTCTCCCTCTCTGTCACTCCATCCCTCTTTCTCTGTTACAGTGGCGTGGTGACCAATCTCTCTCCGTCCATCTCTCTCCCTCTCCATCCTATCTCTCCATCTTTGTCTCTCCATCCATCTCTCGCTCTCTCCATCCATCTCTCTCTCTCTGCATCCATCTCTCTCTCTCTCTCTCTCTCTCTCTCCATCCATCTCTCTCTCTGCATCCATCTCTCTCTCTCTCTCTCTCCATCCATCTCTCTCTCTGCATCCATCTCTCTCTCTCTCTCTCTCTCTCTCCATCCATCTCTCTCTCTCCATCCATCCATCTCTCTCTCTCTCTCTCTCCATCCATCTCTCTCTCTCCATCCATCCATCTCTCTCTCTCTCTCTCTCTCTCCATCCATCTCTCTCTCTCCATCCATCCATCTCTCTCTCTCTCTCTCTCTCCATCCATCCATCTCTCTCTCTCTCTCTCCATCCATCTCTCTCTCTCTCTCTCTCTCCATCCATCTCTCTCTCTCTCTCTCCATCCATCTCTCTCTCTCTCTCTCTCTCCATCCATCTCTCTCTCTCTCTCTCCATCCATCTCTCTCTCTCCATCCATCCATCTCTCTCTCTCTCTCTCTCTCTCCATCCATCTCTCTCTCTCCATCCATCCATCTCTCTCTCTCTCTCTCTCCATCCATCCATCTCTCTCTCTCTCTCTCCATCCATCTCTCTCTCTCTCTCTCTCTCCATCCATCTCTCTCTCTCTCTCTCCATCCATCTCTCTCTCTCTCTCTCTCTCCATCCATCCATCTCTCTCTCTCTCTCTCCATCCATCTCTCTCTCTCTCTCTCCATCCATCTCTCTCTCTCTCTCTCTCTCCATCCATCCATCTCTCTCTCTCTCTCTCCATCCATCTCTCTCTCTCTCTCTCTCCATCCATCTCTCTCTCTCTCTCTCTCTCCATCCATCCATCTCTCTCTCTCTCTCTCCATCCATCTCTCTCTCTCTCTCTCTCCATCCATCTCTCTCTCTCCATCCATCTCTCTCTCACCGGTCCCACTGCTCCCAGCCCCTCCCCTCCCCAGGCGCATATCTCGCGGGGAACGCTGGCCTGTTCCAGATCCAGCGGCGACCCGCCTGTTAGTATTGTGGGCTGTTGCAGCGAGAGCCCATCTTGCACCGTCGTTAATGCCACTCTGCATTATGGCTACTGTCGTGTATCCGTACATGGGAGGGGGGGGGGGTTCTGAAGTGTTTTAATGGCTGTAGCCATGGCGACCCTACATTCTGTCCCCCCTCTCCGTTCTCCTCCTGGAAAAATCGGCGACTCCGTCTGGCTTTATGCAGACCGCCAGTTGGGGACGGGGGCGTTTGTTTTAACCGATGTTCTGTCCGTCGGGGGTGGGGATGGTCAAACTCGCTGTTGATGTTGGCATCGTGCTTTTTCTTTAACAAGTGGGTCACATGTTTACACAATGTCAACCAGACGGTCCGATCAACATGATGTTGATCCGATGTAATGCAGCTGTTGAGTCATCCCGGTTTTTCGTTATTCACTTGTAATCTCTTTTCCTGCACCATTTGTCTTCGCTGTCAGAGCGTCACGTCGGAGGTTGTTTCTTAATTCTTGTGGTTCTGAGGCGACCGTAGTGATCCTGGCCGTGTCTCCCTCTCACACTTGATCTGCTCAGAAGCTTCCAGAAGGTCTGGCTTCTCACAGGATGGGTCCATGTAGTGTTTGTTTGAATGGCACCTTTGTGATGCTTTCTGTGTTTTTATTTTTTCTGTGTTTGACTCTCTCTGATGTGTGGTCACTGAAGTACTACAGAACTAAAAACATCTACCCAAATGTGTTTGAAAGCTTTCAAACCAGGTGCATACTTAAGAATAATGATATAAAATAACACAAAATATTTTTTAGAACAAGTAAAATGTATTTAACAAAATGAAATAATTATTATAAATACATAGCACTCAATTACTCTGGACAGGCCAACCTCCTCCACCTTCTGAGGACAAGGCTCCGAACTACGGGCGATCGCGCCTTCTGCTCAGCTGCCCCCAGTCTGTGGAACGCTCTCCCTGACCATCTAAGGGCCCCACAGAGTGTGGATTCTTTTAAAAAAGGCCTGAAAACCCATCTTTTTAGAAAAGCCTTTGGCTAAACTGTTATTTTAAATGTTTAAATGTTTTTTTCTCTGTTTTTTCTCTTTCTTTTTAATCTAGATTTGAGGTCATTGAGTTGATGTAAAGTGCGTTATAAATAAAATGTATTATTATTATTATTAATTAATACTTTAGCAGCAATCGTAAAATTAGTACAATAGAATAATAGTATGCTACAATTAGTGGCAATTAGTAATAATTCAGTTAATTAAGTTCACAAACTACTAAATCACTGGTTATGGTGAGGCTTAATGGGACCCAAAAATACAAAGGAACACAAATGGACTGGGGGGGGGGGGTAAGAGATACATCTGGTCAGAGTGGGCTTTAAGAAAGATTAAGGTTGAGATAAAATAATCCACCAGGAAAAAGAAAATTCCTCAAAGGATCCTTCCCTTGAAGAATGTCTTCAGCCCATTTCTCATTCATGATCTTTTCTTTCCTCCTCGCAATCCCACATTTGCAAAGGCAATCGTTTGCTGAATATTTCATCCCTTCCCTTAATCACGCGGGACGTGAATGTGTTCCCTGGGTGTCATGAAAGACCATTAACATCAGCCGGAGCGTTGCTCACTTCGACCAAACCACTCCTTCACCTCAGCCTCCCTAAGATATCGAATTAACCAAACGTCACACGGAGTGGGGAAAAAAAGACAAAGTAATCATTAAACAGCTATTAAAACCAGCAGATGACTTATCTCCCTCTCCCTGGGAGGAGAGACTAATGGGTCGATGGTGTTATTAAGTATCGTGTTAAAGTGTTCAATTCCTTTTTCATTAGTCCGTTTGGGTTTCTGTGTTCATTAGACGTAATGTTTTTCGCGGCGCTCTTCATGTTCATGCGGCCAGGTTGATGCGGTCGTAACCGGAGCCCGGCGAGCGAGAACCCGAGAGCCAATGGGAGTCGACCCCTCTCGGAGCCGAATGGCCGAGTGATTCATGGCCTCGGAAAACCAGCCCGGGCCGCCAGTCAAGAGCTGGCACCCGCCGCCCTGTGGATTGTAAATGGGTCTGCTTCACCAGCGGTCTGGCCGGTAGGGGCCCCTCCGCGGCCCCCGCTCTGCTTGCTCCGAGGAATTCCTACCTGGCCGGTGAGCAAGGCAGCCCTGACTCTAGTTGGTGATGCATTCAAGTTACATTTACAGTTTACAGGATGATTTTATCCAAAGCGTCTTACGCATTAACAATTGTTAGGTTTACCCCTTTCCCGTACAAAACAAAGCTAGCTAGGCTAAGATGCAACACAATGCTAAGTGCAAGGACGTACAGCATACAATAAGTGCGTACATTTAGTGCCAGGACGTACAACATCAATAAGTGCGTGAGAGGGGTGTTGGGGCTGGGGGGTAAGGGGGGAAGCTAATCAGATCTAGGAGGACTCTGAACAAGTGAGTATTTTGAGGAAGCCGGTGAGCGACATTGCGGTCCTGACATCGGCAGGGAGCTTTCAATCATTCGGGTTGAGTCCATTAAGAGGAGAAGAGGAATGAGTTAGTTTCCAGTCTTTCCAGTTGGACTTTGTTGTCCCGTTAGGAGGATGAACCTCGCCGTCCAGGACTAGACCCCTCTGGAGGGGTTGAGGGAAAACAATCCATCTGGGCTTTAATGAATGAGAACTAAACGCAAAAGATCAGTCCGTTTCTTTTTTTTTACGCAATTACAGTGTTTCCCATTGTTGTTGTATCTAACGCGCTCCAGATGGGGATACATGAGCTGGAATAACAAGGGCTTTTTGGAGAGCTTAAGTCAACCTGGATTTCGATTCAGAATCGTTTCAGTACAGAAGCCAAATTACACTCAAAGTAGAACAAGGTAGAAGTTCAACCAATCAGCGGGTTGAAGTCAAAACACTCCACTTTCTGAGATGGAAAGGTTCTTTGTAAAGCGTGGGACAATTCTCGCTGATCTATATAACTATCAAAAAAATATCAAATGTTTCCAAAGGTCCTTTAGACAATGGCCCAGCCAACCCCTCCAGCACAGACAACACAGAGCTCTCAGAGCAGTCTTCAGTCAATCTTTGAAGTGACGGGGTCAGCGCCTTATCAGTGACACCACTAACCTCTGCCTGGCATCGTCTGCTCTGAGTGCTTTACCTGCTGTTCCCCTCCGAGCCCCGCCGTCCTGGCTCTGCGCCGCCAACGGAGGTGGGCAGGGTTTGGGCTGGCACGCCCCGGCCACGCCCACCAGCTCGTCGGGGGGTTTTGTTTAGGCTGAGCTAGGCCGCGCGTCTCTCCTCTGTGGCTCATAAGACCTCTGGAGACGCCGGTCCTAGCCCCTGAGAAGAGCGGCAGCACATTACTCATTGAACCCCCCCCCCCCACCACCCCCCCCCCCCCCCCCCCCCCCAAACTGCCACCCAGCCTCACCCCCCCTCCCCCCGTGACTCCCATCCCCCTCAGTCTGAGTGTGGGTGTGGGGCAGGGGTGAGGATCTGAAACTGGAGTGTGTGCAGAGGAAACCATGGAGCTATTTGGAGAAAACAAGGGTCTCCGGTATAGTGCCAGCCGTATTATTCCCAGTTAAAGACCGCTATAGACACCCAGAGCCTAGAGGCTCCGCAGAAGTCTGGCTCCCCGCTAAGGAGATTAAGAAAGACAATAATACCAATCCTACCGCAGGGGCCTGGGGGGCTGGGGCCGGCTGCACGAGCAGGCTGCACACCTACCTCCACCCTGGCTGCTGCCCGCCACCCCACAGGGCTCTGTGCACCCTGGAAGGGGTAAATAAATGGTAACTGGACTGCATTTCTATAGTGCCTTTCTAACCAGTGGTCACTCAAATCGCTTTCAAACACTGCCTCACATTCATCCCTTCACACACCGACGGCGTCGTCAGCCATGCAAGGCGCCAGCCAACTCGTCGGGAGCAGTCAGGGTGAGGTGTCTCGCTCAGGGACACCTCGACACTTGAACTAGCAACCTTTTGGTTACCAGCCAACCGGCTCTACCTCCCGAGCCACATGCCGCCGAAATGAGTGGCTCCTTGCAGGATATGAAAATATATACCTGGTGGTACTGAGGAGAGCCCTGTACCCTGGAGACCACTCTCCAGGTCCAGGTCTGCCTCTCGAACCCCTTTCCCGACCTGCCCTCCCCTCCTCGCTCGTGGATCACCTCGGCCCTCATCTCGGCCCTGTGAGGGAAACCCCGCTCGGCGTCTGTCTTTGAGGCCTTGGGTGGTCCCACAAGTCCTCCGTCTTTTTGTTGTGTGGATCTTTTGTGTGTCGACTGTCTCTGGACAGCGCCAGTCATCTGAGTGACCGCTAATTAATTGTTACAGTATGGAGAGCGGGTGACAGAGTCGCAGGGGCTTAGCGGCAGAGCTGCACTGGCGTCAGGCTGATATTAGAACGAGAAACTGGAACCCAACCGGGGGTTGGATAAAACACAGAATCCAGAACAGCGCTTGGACCGTGTTCTGCTGAACTGAAGTTGTTAATTGTTCGGCGATGGCTGGGGCGGATTTATTTGCTGTTGTTTCAGCGGCCGCCAGTGTGTTCAGCGCGTCTCAGGAGGCAACGTGAAAGCCAGAGACCACAGAACGAACGGATGGTGGATAGATGTCATAATTATGTATCACCGACGCTACTTTCTTGGCAGGATAACGGCTTCAATGCCCTGAGTCTAAGCATGTGTTGATTGACAGCAGAGCCCTGGCCAATCTTATTTGGACTGTAGTGTAATGAGGGGATACGATTTCCTTTACAATCTCTTTATTTCTCTTGTGAGGACTTGTTTTGACACATGAATTCAAAGTAAGTCGAGGACTTAGCCACAAGCTTCTGTTGTCTCTTATGATTCTATGGTTGGGATACATTTCTTACAGAGGGGTAAACTCTGGAAAGATCACTCTGTTCAATCCAAACCATTTGTTACAATTGTCTCTGGGTGTTTTTCTATTTCTGTTGAAAAACAGCCCAAGTCTATGTTTTGACGATTAGACAACCTTGGCGGAAGTTACTTAACCTAACTCGTCCGATGACAAGACCGTGGGAGATAGCATGCAGACGACCGGACCAAAGAGCAGTGTATCTTCAGAGGGCCGTCCATGAGAGGGTCGGGATTAAGATTACCCAGAATAATAATCATCACGGTCGCTTTTGTGTACCACTGAAAAGGGCAAAAAAAAACGAATACTTTGTGAACGGATTCTGGCACACTGGTGTGAAACCCCCCCCGTCCTACTGTCTCCGTGCGGGCGTGGAGACGGCCCCTTTGTTATTCTTTAATAAAGCAACAGCTTGCTTCACAGTCAGCTGGACTCAGCCATCGCCAGCCGCTGAGACGAGGTAAAGATCTTAAGCCTGCTTGTCTCTGGTCTGCACCCAGTGGGCCTAAACATATATCACGCTGGCAGTGGGCTGTTTGCTTCAACCCTCCCTCTCCCCCCTCTCTCTCGCTCCCTCTCTCCTCCCTGATCTCCTCCGTGTCTCTATCTCCCACTGAAGCGCCCCTAGTCAGGGGGGGCGACGGGTTGGGGGGGGGGGGGGAAGGACACAAGGGGGTTTGCAGTCAAACAGCACCCATGCTGGCCCAGAGTCCCTTTGATGCTCAAAGCCCTGCCGTCTGAGCGGGCTGCTGGACAGCCTCCGCCTGAAAGCCGCCCCTCGGAGAGCCTGACTCTCACAGCCCCACACATCTCCGCCACGGCCCCACAATTAGCCGAGGAGAAGGAGGCCGCAGATAGTCGCTGGGGATCTGAAGTCGTCCCGGGACACGGGGCGGGGGGGGGGGGAAGGGTCACGCCGGCGGGCGCGAGGGGACCAGAGGGGGTCCTGGTGACCCCGTCGCGGGCTTTGATCACCGGAGCCCGGTGACAGCCCTCTGCTCCGCGCCAAATTGCCATGTCACAACATGGCGGATCATCTATCACTCTTACTACCCCCCCCCCCCCCCCCCCCCCAAACAGAACGCCGTTCTGAGGAGACTTAAGTGAAGTAGCAGATACGTTTAAGGAGGAGATAAGGGGGAGTTGTAATGATACAGTTCAGATTTATTATGACCTTCTTGGAGATTCGTCGACGTGATAAAGAAATGTTTGTTGTCATTTTTTGTTTTATAGTTGTTTTCTTGCTTCTCCTGTCCTGCAGAGAACTACACACCAGCTCTCTCACAGTACTAGACGTGTGTGTGTATCTAAGTGCGTGCGCAGATGTATTTCCAATCGATATTTGCAAAGAGCCTTTTGATTAATGAACGCAGAATGATTCACTGGTTGTAGATATGAACACACCAAGGCCCTCCGTCCCACTATTTAACGTATAGGGCTTCAGAAAATTGCAAGAATATTTGTTTGTTGTTGAATGTCTGTGTTCTATGGCAACCACAAATTCCTTGCAGGGTCACACAAAATGGTGTACCGGTGGGCATCTTTAAGAGGTAATGGCGTAATCCACAATGTTTATATTTTAATTAAGTTTTAGTTTGGTTTCACTCTGCAGTTTGATTGTCTCTTCCCATTAAATTAGGTGCAGTGAGGTGAAGTCAATAATTACACAAAGCATTTAACAGGGATAGATAAACAGTGACTAGAAATGTGTTCACTCACTAATGTTTACGAGTCGGTAGCCCGGCCTAGCCAGGGAACCCTGTGATGTTTAATCTGCCTCGCATTCTTCTTTCAAGTCCACAAACCCTGGCTTAAATTGGAAGCAACAGCTAATATACCATCACAACGTTTACACTGGCTCTCTTCTCCTGAAGCAGAGATTGTGTGGGACTGCGTGGCGCATGGGAGGAATGTGCCTACTGCTGAAATGTCACCTCCTAAAGATGGCGTATTACGTTACATACAAACATGTCATTTGTGGGACTCTCCGGTGGAAATGTCTCTCGTGGGAGTCATCAGAGAGCTCTGCAGCTCTTTAAAAAAAACACCCAGTGCTCTGGTTCTTTCTCTCCCTCTCTCTCACCCTATCCGTCTCCCCTCATTATTTCTATTCATACAATTAGTTGAAACCCTAGACTTTTTCTCTTTTTTTGAACGTTTTCATCTGAGACGCGGTCTTCCCATCTCACTCCCATTGATGAGAAATCAATGAGCGTTTTCCTGTTGGGAAAAAGAAGCTTTGTAATTGAACTCCAGAGTTGGTTTAGCTTGGCCGCGGTTAGCTTCCCAGCGCGGCTGGCTAATAATGAAGCTAATTTTAGGAGGTTACAGCTGACGTTTGTCAATGTTTTATTCAGCCACATTTACATTTCAAGAGGTTCATTAGAATTGCCTATAATTAATTGTATCAAAAAAGGTTATTAGAATTATATGATCATTTAATAATTGAGTGAATATATTGGATTTTACTATGCCAACTTGGATCTATTTAATTAAACAACGACTTGCTCAAAATAATGATTACTTATCCTTTCACCCTTTTAGGATTAAAGTCATATATTTAATGTGTCCCTTTCAAGGTTTACACACCAATCTGGAACTTTTGTATGGCAAGACACAAATGGCGCATCTTTAGCTGTGTGGCTGCGATTGGTAAATGTGGTATTGGTGACGTCATCGTGGTATTGAGAGGGTGGCTGTGATAGATCTGTCTCTGTCTATCCAGTATTGGATTTTGGATTGACTGAATATTTTAAATAGTGAATCATGCTGTTGGTTACGTCCAACTGTAGACTGGGTAGCCCCGCCCATTCTGCCGGCGATTCGAGTTCACCCTGCAGAAGGGTCTGGGGAAGAGCAATACATTTCTTTCTAGTTTTGATATGTTTTTTCGGGAGCCAATCACCAAGCTGGCTTTTCCCCCTGGCGCGCTATTGGATGGTTTAACAGAATGACGCCAGGGAAGCGACGGCAACAGCCAATCATGTACAGAGTCAGTTGAACTAGGCCTGTTGATCACGCCTCTTGTGCTGAAGAAAACGATCCCCTCCGATGCGACGCTCATAGTGACCGCGTCTGAAGTCACTGCATCTTTTAAACTAAGATTAAGCAGAGTGAGTCATGAACAGCGCTGTGACGCTGAAGATTTTTGTGCGGAAAATCCCCTAATTTCCCTGCTTCTATTTGGTGTGGCGCTGGTTTACTTAAACTCTCCTCCTCAGCACAGGAGACCCAGATCTCCCCCCCAATTGTGTATATTTTCATTTAGCAGATCCATTTCTCCACAGATTATGCGTATCTCATCTTCAACACGCCAGATAACAGACCTACAGCAGTATGGGTGGAAGCCTCGGTTTAGAGGTACATTTACATTCAGGGCGTTTAGCAGACGCTTTTAACCAAAGAGACTTACAGTAAGTCCATTTGTTAGAAGAAAGAGAAACAACAATATATCTCTGTCGGTACGGTAAGGATGTTCATAGAACCAAGTGCCAAGCGCTAACTATCACTAGGTTAACCCATTCCCCGTATACAACAAAGATAGCTAGGATAAGATGCTACACAATGCTAAGTACTATTTTTAAGTGCCAGGCCGCACAACGTACAATAAGTGCGTACATTAAGTGCCAGGCCGTACAACGTACAATAAGTGCGTACATTAAGTGCCAGGCCGCACAACGTACAATAAGTGCGTACATTAAGTGCCAGGCCGTACAACGTACAATAAGTGCGTACATTAAGTGCCAGGCCGTACAACGTACAATAAGTGCGTACATTAAGTGCCAGGCCGTACAACGTACAATAAGTGCGTACATTAAGTGCCAGGCCGTACAACGTACAACAAGTGCGTAAGAGGGGTGCATGAAGGGACAGCGGCGGTCAGCGCAGCCGGACGGTTTGCAGGTTCAATCCTCCTTCGGCATAAGGTGCCTCAGTGTCCATGAGCAAGAGCTGCTTATCTCCCTGTGTGTGTGTGTGTGTGTGTGTGTGTGCGTGGGAAGGCAGTGGCTCCGTAATTACCCTGGCCGATTATAACGCAGACGGAGGCCGTGTCTGGGGCCTTCTCCTCTCCCTCTCCGCGGTGTTCCCAGCGACACCACAGCTGCATCTCTGCCGAGGGGAGCTGGGGGGGGGGGGGGGGGGGGGCGTCCTGGCATTTGCATTTACCACCGTTGGCAGCGGCAACAAAGCAGCCATTCCTCTGGTAACCACAGCCAGTCATTAAGCGTAATTTGTCTGGGATCCCGACGGAGGAGCTGGTGGAGGCTGCATGAGGTATTCCTCCTGAACTGTCATGGGGAGAGGGAGAAAGATAGTCGAGGGGGAGGCGGGGGAGGCAGCGGGGGGAAGGGGGTGGGAGCAGACAGCGACAGGGAGATGGCTGTGAGCTTCAAGAGGAAGATCGGTTGGGGACAGCAGCAACCTGAAAAGGAGCCTCCCCTGGCCCCCTTCTCCTCCTCCCCCTCCCCCTCCTTCTCCCCTTCTCCCCCCCCCCCCCCCCCCCCCCCCCTCCCCCGTCCTCCACCTCCCGACCCCCCCAAACTCCCCACAGTCTATCCAGCAGAGAGTCTGGCGGTTAGAACAACAGCCCCTGCGGTCAGCCAGGCTCCATCTCCCCTGCTGAATTTACGCTAGTTTCTTGAGGACCCTCCTCCTCCTCCTCACATTCCCTTTCATACCACCTCCTAAGATACACTACAACACCCGCCCCCCCCTCCTGACAATCACCTCTGGAGAGGGCCTGTAGCTCCTGTAAACAACCAAACTACTGCTGCTGTGACAGAGCAGCCAATCACGTGGTCGCTGGTTAAACAGGAAACAGGAAGTGGGTGCAGGGCGCCTCTGCTCCTCCTATTGTTATCGTCTTCATAACGACCGGCTCTTGGGGTTTTGTATCCAATCGAGACGCCGTGTTTGTCTCTCGCTGGGAGCGCTCTGTAAACACCGAGGGTGAGACAGCGAGGAGTGAAGAGGTGTGAGGAGTCCTTGTGTCTTATCTCAGAGCGTAGCAGCGTGCGCAGAAGAGACGCTTGATATGACAAGAGGTGTTAGGGTTAATCAGGGGGAAACTAGTCTTTTGATGAGGAGCTGAACTTGTGTCGGATGATTGTTTCGCTCTGTGGTGATCAACCTCAACGGATTGTATCTTTCTGTGCAGGGGCAGCATGTGGCTGAGGAGGTAGAGTTGGCTGGGTTAGGGTTGGCTGGTAGCAGGAAGGTTTCTAGTTCAATCCCTGGCTCCTCCTCGCTGAGTGTCAAGGTGTCCCTGGCCCTGACACCTCACCCTGACTGCTCCTGACGAGCTGGCTGTCACCCTGAATGGCTGACACCGCCGTCAGTGTGTGAATGTGTGCATGAATCGGTGAACGTTAGGCGATATTGTGGTGGTTAGAAAAGCGGTATATCGATGCAGTCCATTTACCATTCACAATGTGAATCTTGGTGTGTGATGCTCCTTCCCTTCTTCTTCAGAGGGAAACCAATTCAAGAAATGATATACTAGAGTCACAGAGGAGATTGACAGGTGCCCATCAGAGGGATAGCCAAATTATGTTTCTATTTTTTACTTCTGTAATTCAGAGCATTATGCTCTACTGTAGCACTGCCTGGTTGAGTAACCTCACAGTGAAAAATAAAAGTAAACTGTATAATCAGATTAAAGTTTGCTCTAAAATCATTGGAAGTCCCGTAGCTCAGGCTTTTCAAGAGGCCCATAACAACAGCAAGCTGAGGCTGGCCATATATATTTTCTCTGACTGCACACATGTCCTGAACAATGTATATCAGCTCCTGCCTTCAAATAGGCGATTCAGAGTCCATCGATTCAACCGAAATAGGCATAAAAACTCCTTTGTACATCAGTTCATTCTATTACTGAACAAACCAAGATGACATTTCCTGAGCATTTATGATTCCATAGGTATCAGTCTTTGTATGACCTTGTTAAACTGCCTTACCTGTCATTTGTGGTGTGTGTGCTCTGTTGGCTGTGCCATGTCATGTGTCATGTGTCTGTACTTGTGTCTTTCCGGTTAACACCTGTGCTTGCCTAATCTGTCATCTGTGCTGCTTGTGTATCGCTGTGCTGGCATGTCATGTGTCATTTGTACCTGTTTACCTGTATGTCCTAAATGTTTTGAGGGGTCTTCCCAGGGATGCAAAATTAATTTCAGTGCCCTACTGACAAATAAAGAAGTATCGTATCGTATCGCATCGTATCCAGCGGAGGGGTAGTGACATGAGAGGAGAGAGTGGCATGGAGGGCCGTAGAAGACGGAAAGAGAGTCGTTCGAATGACAGGAGTGAGACGGGTAGTGACGGAGTGAGTGTACGACGAGATTCACGAAGGAGAACAGATCTTCATCACCTAGCCGTCGTCGTAGTGAGTTGAGTGCGGAAACCTTCTAGAGTCTTCGGGGAACCATGACAACTCGTTTGAGATGCTTTCTAAATGCTTCCTGGTCGGGGGAATGGAGTGCAAAACTAAAAATTGCGCAGTGAGCTGGCTTGTTTTCCTCAAAAGTTTCAAGAAGATGTATCGCACCCTACTACAATATAGCTGCTTGGTGGATAAGGTCTATCACAGAGGGCGGTGAACAGGAGTAGCAGTAAGAGAGGGTTTCATTGATGGTGTCTCAGGGTTCTTTGGGCTAGGAGAGCCCTGTATTTCAAGAGCTGCTGGGCGACTCGGACAGGGGGGAGAAGCACGAGACGAGGTAGCAACACTGGCGAGAGAGTACCTCAGCGACGGGAAACAGAGGGAGGCCAGTCCCCAGGTAGTCTGCCTGCCGCTGTGCTGAGGGCCAGAGGGCTGCTGGCCTGTGGAGGTGAGCGGGGAAGTGTGTCTGGGTGGTAGGGGCGCGCACGTTGCCTCCCTGGCTGGCGCCTGTAATTGTACCTTTCCATTCATCAGCCAGAGATATTAATAATAACACCACATCTGGATTCACTTTACTGTCTCCCCTTAACCCCTTTCACTTCTGCCACAGCGCTTGCTACTGCTGCTCGGGCTGTCTGGGGAGGAGGGCTCCCCCCTTCTCTCCCCCTGCTCTCCCTAGACCCCCTCCACAGCTGTGCCCCTCCCCCCCCCCCCCCCCCCCCCCACCCCTGCGCCACCACCAGCATTAACTCTGTGTGGAGCCAGGTGAGGATAACCAACACAAAGTGCTGGGCTAGTCAGCATGAGCAGCACCGCCGGTGTTTGTTTGGATTATCCAAATCCAGGCGTTGTTGACCGGCTGTGGCTGCAGTATAAGAACGGCATGTGTCATGGTGTTGTGGGTGTTTTTTTTTATCATGTAGAGTCACTGGTTTTGCCTGAACGTGTGTAGGAATAGTTGTCCTGTAAAGCCCGGTGAGATGAGGCAGAACGCAAAACGTCAGATTGGTGAATGGAACGAGAGAGGAAGCCATGCCAAACAAACGTGTTCGTGGGTTTTCATGTTTCTTCCTAATAGTATGTGAACCGTCATTACTGAACCCTGTGAGGGTGTGCTACCACTGGTATTTCAAAGGAACCCCAAGCCAGGGCCAGGCCTACCAAGTCTGCAGAACTGGCACCCCAACTCCCGCCATCTGCAGGAGGATTGAAAGACCGGTAGTCGCACGTTCGAGGGCTTACATCGTTCATACCCAAGACTTTTTGGTGACTGTATGGAACGGTGCATGGTAGCTTGCTGCTGCTGGTATCATCTCATGCGTAGCTCTTAAATCACCCTGCCAGTGGGTCCGCGGGGATGTGGCGTACCGCAGCGTCAAACGGACGTAAAACCCCAACAAGCTGTGGCTCCGGCTCAGGGTTTGGTTCATGAGCTGGCAGTGACGGGGGGGGAATCCCAGACCTGCTGGTGGTTGTCAGGGTTATCTCTCCCCCCCCGGGCAGACCTGCCCACACCACAGCATAGTCCATCCCCCCCGACCAACCATCCCAACAAACCAACCCCACTGTCCACCCCAATACCACCAACCTCAATAATCGCAACCCCATTATCACCCCAAATACCCGCTCGTCACCCCTCGGACCAAACGCCCCAACTACCCCACCACCACCACCATCCCCCAGGACCCCCCAAACTGCCCGAAACACAGTCATCAGCCAGCACCACCCTGCTACAGGTGCCCCCGCCCCCCGCCCACATATAGAAGCACTTGTTTCATTAGAGCGAGAGAGAGAGGGCGAGAGAGAGGGTGAGAGAGAGAGGGCGAGAGAGAGGTGTTAGAACAACAACACAAATACACGCCACGCCACTCATCCGCCCCTGAATCAACACCCATGATGTCAACGGGATCCCAGCCAGCCTCACGCACTCACAACCCCACCGCCGACAGCCAGTGCCGGGTATAAAAGACCTTATTTAGTACCAAAAGAAGGAGCCAAAGACCTTTTTTCCACGCATTTGAAAGGAGAGCTACCTCCCAGAGCGAGGGAGAGAGGGATGGGGGGGGAGAGGGTGGAAGAGTGGCAGCTCCACAGTAAAGCCATCACGTCCAAAACAACCTGCCATAAAACACTTAAAATACAGCCCCACCGCAGAAATAAACACTGCAGGGCTGAGGCCTTATTTTTGGACCGGCCGACTGCCAACAAATCGGAAAATACAACCAAAACAGAACGGGCGTGAGTCCCATTCTGCTCCTGTGCCTCGTGCGTGATTCATATCGTGCGAGCGTTGGTTTAGTTCCACCGATGGCCAAACGATGTTTCACAATAAGTAATAGTTGAGTCTGGGATCCCTGGAGTCTTTAGAGCGGCCCTTAAAAGTTGGCTCCTGGGCTTGGGCCTCCCAGACCCTCGGTGGGTTCATCTGGGACAGCAGACCGAAAAGGAGGCTTCATGTGGAAGCAGGACCTTCACTACACGAAAGAGATCTGGTGTGAAGCTTAACTAAGATGTCCTGGCAGAAGAAGAGCTGATGGATCGCGATGATCCATGGAGGCTGAGGTGGTTCTGAGAGGGTTTGTCCACCTGTGGAGTCCCCACCTCACCGAGATCTCCTGAACTGACGTAGCCAACCGAGGTCGCTGCAATTGGTTACCTGTGCCTCTCCAAAGATATACATGACGCGCAGGGCAACCGACAAACGTTTTCTGTTTCATTTGGACTACATTTACATTTAGGGCATTTAGCAGACGCCTTTATCCAAAGCGACTTACAAGTATTTTTTTGTCAGAAGAAAGAGAAACAACAACATATCGATGTCGGTACAGTAAGGATGTTCATAGAACCAAGTGCCAAGTACTAACAATCAATAGGTTAACCCATTCCGCGTATACAACAAAGATAGCAAGGATTAGAGGCTACACAATGCTCACTACTATTTTTAAGTGCAAGGATGTACAACAATAAGTGCGTACATTAACTGCTACGACGTACAACATACAATAAGTGCGTACATTTGTATGTTGTACTACAAGTGCCAGTAGTAATGGAGGATTATCACCTCATTGGTATGTTCCACCTCATATCATGACGGTCACCAGATGTAGGTGAAAAGGTGACCCTCGTTTACCCGAGTCAATGATGCAGATAGATAAGTAAAAGCACTGGCGTGGAGAACGTTCTCCACGACGTACCTACAATGGCCATTCAACACAGACGGGATCCAGCTCCAATCTGTACGCTGAGCTAGAGCAGGAGACAGCCAGAAGGATAAGAGTAAGAGCTCAACGCGCGCTAGCTGTCTCCGTCACGTCCCAATGCCTGGTGGAGCTCTTGGCTGTCGGCCATGTTTGATTTGGAACAGTGGGACGTGTCCGAGGTGTTGAATGATCCATCAGGGGGTGGAGGATTGAACACTGATCGGTTACTGGGGAGGGAGGAATGCTTCTGGATCCTCTCAGACCGTCGCATGACGCACTGTGAGGAATCTCTCTGCGTGCGTGCGTGTCTGTGCGTGTGTTTGTGTTTGCTTGTGCATACGTGTGTTCCTGGAAATCATTGCATTGCGTTGCGCTTGACGTGTTGGATTTAGCATTTGAACTGAAACTGAACAGCTTTGATGTTGCTCCTGATTATTGCCAGGAATGTCATTCTATTGTTCTTAGATCTTTAAATACAAGGAGTCTGTTCACTAATGATCAATTGATCCAACCACTGTGTAGTTGAATAATTGTGATAGTTAGGGAGAATATGACACACCAACCTATACTTTGTTTTATTCTTTCTTACAGGATATGTTCATTTTGACCTGACATTCAGTAACAACTGACAATTCAGTAACAAATATTTTTCTGTATTAAAATAACACTTATTTTTCCATTTCATTCCCGAAGAGACAGAAACGTGTTGCCTGTCTTGCTTGGATGCCAAAGAATAATCCTAACTCGTCGGTTCTGTGAGCATGGTAGCTAGTTCAGAGTTTTGAAATGACCCTCCCAGCCTCTCATTACCCTGTTGGGGCGCGAGGCTATTGTCTGTGAAGACTTTATGGGGCTGAACATGAATTAAATCAACACACGGCATGTTGTGGCTCCAAGAGTTAGTGAAGCGTCCGTGCTAACCTGTGGGGAACCCAGGCCTGCAAGGGCTAATTAAATAGCTCGTTAAACTCAGCAAATATTTAGCATCCCCCACAAAAGGGCTAATTAAATAGCTCGTTAAACTCAGCAAATATTTAGCATCCCCCACAATGTAAAGCTACCCTCTTTGATAGGGGTGACACGATGAGACCTGATTTAGTAACGCAGTAATTGGCCGTTTGGGCCTTTGATGCCAGTGGTCTATCCCCCCCCCCATTTCACCTCCCCATAGTGCCACTTGAACAAACAGTAGACCTGTGCCTTCACCTCCTTATTGATCCGCTGGTGATATTCAAATGTAATGATTAAAGTGAATGGAATCCAAATCAAATGAAAGCCTGGGACCGTATTGAGGCCTCAGTGTTTAAATCCCATTGCCACGCAAAACAAAGCCAGCTCGACCACAGCGCTGGGTTGGAGTGGACACAAGGGCTGTGACTCAAAACTGTCCTGTATGAAAACATAGTATAGCCGTCCTAATAGACGGAGGGCCGAGAGTGGGCCAGTCGTATTCAAACCAGACCGTTAGTATTATTCTTTGGCATCCAAGCGTGACAGGCAACATGATTCTGTCTCTTAGGGAATGAAATTGAAAAATAAATGTTATCTTAATGCAGAAAAATATTAAGACTTAGCTTTTATTCTTTAGTTGTTACTGAATTACAGGTCAAAATGAACATATCCTGTAAGAAAAAATAAATCAAATTATTGGTTCATCGTATTCTCCCAAACTATCACAATTATTCAACTACACAGTGGTGGGATCAATTGATCATTAGTCAACAGACTCCTTGTATTTAAAGATCTGAGAACAATACAATGACATTCCTGGCAATAATCAGGAGCAACATCAAAGCTGTTCAGTTTCAGTTCAAATGCTAAATCCAACACATCAAGCGCAATGCAATGCAAAGGTTTCCAGGAACATACACACAAGCACACACACACACACACACACACACACACACACACACCTACACACACACACACACACACACACAAACAAGCATACACACACACACACACACACACACACACACACACACACACACACACACACACACACACACACACACAGGAACGCAGAGAGATTCCTTGCAGTGTGGGGCTGTGACTCATAACTGTCCTGTATAAAAACCTAGTGTAGCGGTCCTAACAGACGGGGGGCCGGAATGGGCCGGTCGTATTCAAACCAGGCCATGGTGGGCTCCATGCGGCACTACCATCTGCTATGGATGCAGGATAAGAGTTTGTTGCAGGCGGCCGTACTGCTGGTTAACAGTCATTAGGCTCACGGTGGGAATGATCGAGGCTGATTGAGGATAGGAGCAAAAAAAAAGTGTGAAACAAATTACCTAAACTGCTTGCCTCCCAGGTGGTGGGGCAAACTGAAACAGCAGCCGTTTTAGTGAGTGTTTGTGTGTGTGTGTGTGTGTGTGTGTGTGTGTGTGTGTGTGTGTGTGTGTGTGTGTGTGTGTGTGTGTGTGTGCTAATGTGAGTGCTTGTGTTTGTGTATGTGTGTGTGTGTGTGTATGCGTGTGTGTGTGTCTGTCTGTGTGTGTGGTTGTGTGTGTGATAATATGTGTGTATGTGTATTTGTGTGTATGATTGACGTTGTGTCTATGTTTGTGTATTTGTGTGTTTGTATGTGTTAATGTGTGTATGCCTGTGAGTGTTTGTTAATGTGTGTGTATATGGTGTTTGTGTGTGTGTGTGTGTGTGTATGTGTGTGTTTGTGAGTGTATGTGTGTGTGTATGTATATGGGTGTGCTTGTGTGTGTGTGTGTGTTTGTGAATGTATGTATGTGTGTTTGTTTGTTTATGTATACATGTATGCATGTAGGTGTGTTTGTTAATGTGTGTGTACGTGTGTGTGGGTGTTAATTTGTGTGTGTCGGTGTATGTGTGATAATATGTGTGCAGCATGTGTATTTGTGTGTATGATTGACAGTGTGTCTATGTTTGTGTATTTGTGTGTTTGGATGTGTTAATGTGTGTATGTCTGTGAGTGTTTGTTAATGTGTGTGTACATGTGTGTGCCTGTGTGTGTGTATTTGTGTGTGTGTTAATATGTGTGTGTTTGTGTGTGTGTGTGTGTGTGTGTATGTGTGTATGTGTGTGTTAATGTGTGTGTGCTAATGTGTGTGTGTATTCAGCTTGGCAACTCAGCTCCCATTAGCAGTAGGTGTGAGAGCGTATTGAGGCTGATGGAGCGTGTGGGTGCTCTCTCTCCCGCCGGCGTCTGTCTGAGGCTTCACACTATGCTCGCGTCGCCTCCGTTACGCTCATTAGGGACTCTTCCCCACTCCGCTGAAGAACACCTCAAATAGATGCTTTGCTTTGTTTCTCACATTGTTATCTTATTTCTCTGCTCGTGTCATCCATGTGATTAAAAAAGAGTGTCTTCTGATTGGACATCCGTTCGATGAAGATAAAATCACCCTAGATTCTTCATGGATCTACAGATGCAATTTGAATCAAGTGACTTTGGATAAAAGCTTCTGAATTTAAGTTTGCTCCTAATGTTTATAGCCCAGTGTCTACAGGAGATCTATAGATACACTGTTTGGTTATATCCTTAATGTTATTGAATTCACTATGTAATGATTGCACACAGCATTGTGATTGTGTTCCTACCATTTCTTTAAACATTTAGACATTTTCTACACCACAAAGAATAACACTGTGCCACACTATGAGGATCCATCCATTTCGTTTTTCCACGTTGACCATGCGTGCCGATGAGCCTTCAGACCTGAGTGAGTGCCTCTCCCTGGGTTTGGTTCAGTCGGAGGGTGTACCTCCTGGGTCCAGGTTCCAGGAAACCCAAATCTTTACTAGTCCCTACTGGAACCTGCTGACGTATTGCTGGTTCCTCAGGCATTGTACCCCACAAACACAACAACCACAACAACACCAAACAACCCTCTGTACCTTCTGGAGACCGGCTCAAAGTCCCGCCCGGAGCCGACCCCGGTGGGGGGGGGGGGGTCTTTGTGTGGGCAGGTTTATTGGAGGGGGAGATTGTCCTCGGCGGGGCTGCGGTGAGAGGCGTCCTCCATTAAGCCGGCGTCTGTCTCTCTCCTTAAGGTGGGGGGCCGGCCAACAGAGGAGGTGTTGCGGTCAGGTAGCAGGGAACAATTCAGAGACACAGAGAGCGTTAGATGACTTCTGTGTGGGCCGCGTCGCCTAATGGGAAGCACTTTGGGTCTCATCCCATTCAGTCGCATTGGAGCAATACACACACATACACGCACACATAAAAACCAATGTGTATCTTTCTATTCATCTGTCTCGTCTGTCTGTCTGTCTGTCTGTCTGTCTGTCTGTCTGTCTATCTATCTATCTGTCTATCCGTCTATCCGTCTGTCCGTCTGTCCGTCTGCCGTCTATCCGTCTGTCCGTCCGTCTGTCTGTCTGTCTCTGTATCTAGGCCTCCTTCCCTGGACCTCTCTCTCCCTGCCTAACGACATGTATCTCCCTCCCCTCTGAGTCGCCCCGGTCGGCAGCGTCTGCTCAGAGCTGAGTGGTGAATGGCGATCAGACCCCGGAGCTCAGCGCCGGAGCCAGCCAGCGTCTGCCCGGCGTGCGGCGCTGTGTGCCCAGGCCTCTCCCAGACGATCTGTCATGGCTTCGGGGGCACTCAAGCGCCGTGGCCGTGATGTCATGCCTCCCTAAATAAAACCCAGGCCTCAGTGGAAGTGTAAGCGCTCCGCTCGGCGCGGAACGGTTTGTTTGTTTGTGTGCGTGTCTGTGTTGATGTGTTTGTGTTTGTGTATGCTCTAGCTGCCAGCTTTTCGCGTGTGTACATGCCAAGGGGTTGGCAGGGGTGGAGGTGGTGGAGGGGGGGATGGGTGGGGGCGGGGGGGGGGTTGAGCAGACGAGGCAGACAAGACCGCAGACTGTTCCATGCGTTGCGTGAGCTTGGAGGGCTGGAGCACGCATGTTCGAACTGTCACGCGTGTGTGAGCGATGGTTTATGATACGTGCCGCTCCAGATGAGAAAAAACAGAATGTTGACATTTTCCAGACTTCACCCGAAGTCATCATCCGAGTGCGGGGCCAATGAATGGTGTGGCAAAGTGCTTGTATGAATTAGCTCATTGAAAATGAAACAGAGATGCATTTATCTCAGGGCACGGCTAATGACTGATGCAGCAGCTGGCGAAGTTCTTCCATTAAAAAACGTTTTTTTTTAAGAATGATTCTCACAGCGTTTTTTAGTTTAGACAGCTTTTTTAAAAATTGTGAGACTTTCCATGGCGGTGGCCTTAATGGGTGCTGTTTATTTGGGTGCCTCGTCGGCCAAGTTTATTGAGAAACATTCTGTTGGGTTACAGCGCCCTGAGGTTGCCCCACTACGGTTGGACACACAGGCAATGAATATTCCTCATTCTTAACGTAAACAGACGTTTGGAAAGACGAGCCATTCTTGCCTGTAAACAGCTTTAATGGGCCTATAGGTTTTTATGGCAGAGAGACTTACAGCCGCGCTGCTCCACTGTTTGGTTTGGGATCAAAATGTTAGTGCACGGTGATTATTCGGTGGCTATGAAAAGGCCCAGGAAAAGACAGGCTAATGATCGTCCCCATTATAGCCAATCAGCGGGTAGGGGAGCTAAAAGGCCAACAGAGGGCGAACCTAACCCAAGACCTCGGACCGCTGGGCCCCGCCCCCTTTTGGGGGGCCGGTCGAGGATCTCCTTGGACCCACTGACAATCAAAGGGGCACACACGTATTACATCACGAGTCGCGGAGGATAAAACGGTGCCTTCAGCTTTACGCACGCCGCTTCTGCACGAGACAACGGGGCATCATGCCGGTTTTTGCACGAGAGGAAAACTTGATAAACACCGATGTTAACTTGACTCGGTGACTTGTTTCGGAGCGCACGCCAGCCTCGAATATTCACAAGTCCAACCCGCCGCTGGCACACGAGAAGTACGCTCGATCAGACGTCATCCTGCGATGCGGTTTCATTGCTGTGTCACAAATTCTGAACAAAGTATTTTAAATAGTTAAGTCAGGGCGGTTTTTCGACATGCGTCTCGGATGTATCATTCGCCACCCATCCTCCAGAACCGCTGGGAACGTTGACTGATCGAGACTGGGAACTCGACGGTGGACACATCCAACGCGTAATTACGCATAGATATTGAGCGAAACAACCAACGCAACACGTATTTTGTACACTGCTGCTCTGGAGTTTGGCTGTGTTTATTATTTGATCGTACGTCTCCACTTGTTGGTGTTGGGAGTGAGCGGGACTGAGCCATGGATCAGTCACAGAACTTAGCGGCGGTGTGTCTGCTGGCGCTGTCTTTGGGTCTCCTGGTGGAGAGGGGGCTCTGTCAACACTACTACCTCCTCCGACCCATCCCCAGCGACAGTCTGCCCCTCGTGGGGCTCAAGGAGGACCCGGACCCCGTGTTCGACCCCCGGGAGAAGGACCTTAACGAGACCGAACTGAGGAGCTCGTTGGGGGACTTTGACGGCCGCTTTCTGTCCGTGTTGCCCCCGGAGGACAAGTTCACCGGCAACGAGGAGCTGGACGACTACGAGGTCCAGAAGCCCAGCGGGGTGATGCCCAAGGAGATCAAGGCCATGGATTTTGACGTGCAGTTCGGCAAGAAGCACAAACCCAGTAAAAAGCTGAAGCGGAGGCTGCAGCAGTGGCTGTGGGCCTACTCCTTCTGCCCGGTGGTGTCCACCTGGAACGACCTGGGCAGCCGCTTCTGGCCCCGGTTCGTACGGGTGGGCAGCTGCCTGAGCAAGAGGTCGTGCTCGGTGCCCGAGGGGATGGTGTGCAAACCGGCGGACTCCACGCACCTCACGCTGCTGCGGTGGCGGTGCGTGGCGCGTAAAGGGAGCCTGAAGTGCGCCTGGATCCCCGTGCAGTACCCCATCATCACGGAGTGCAAGTGCGCATGCTCGAACTGAACCCAAGCGAACCCCTCAGTGACTCTAACGCGCGACAATTAATGAAGCTATGTCAGTGATTTATTTTATTTTTATTCATATGCACTTCCGAGTGTGGAATGTATTTTTTGTATATGATGTGCCATACAGTTGTCTATATATTGTCTTCCTGTACAAAGTGAGTATAATGTAACCGCAGAGTCTACTTTATTGGGTGTAGAGGTGGGGTTATGTGTTTTGTATTTATGGAGATGTAGGCGCATAGGGGTCTGTTTTGGATGGACTGTTTGATCCACGCGTGTGATACCGTCGGCGACTTGTTGTTTCACCGTATAAATTAAGAGTACAACTTATTTATTCTTTATATTCGTATAATAAATAAGACACTGAAATGATTGAAAGGCATGTTTTGATTCCAGTTCTTTCTTTATTTAATCTATCCGCATCAGGTCACCAACCAGGTGAAAGGTTTTGGAGACCCGCATGTTGTCCCGATTTAACTCCGTGGAAGAATCGGCGTTAAACCCCCTCCTGCTTGTCGCCAGTAGGCCTGCTGCTGGGGTCCTTAGATGAATTAGGCCACACGATTATAGTGATTATGAAATGCAGCGGCCCCAGCTGCTCCAACACCTCGTCCAAGTGGCTTTAGGAAGATTACGCACCGTGGACAATAAGACGCGCGTAAAGACAACGCGTGTTCACCGGTCACACCACGTCCCCCTATCGCCTTATCAGCGTCCTTATCGAGGCTACACCGTCAGTCGATCATCAGGACATCTAACATGTCATCACAGGGCCTGTTAGGGCTGATAAAGGGGCATGGCTGTGCTGTAGTGTTCTGGTGATAGTGGTGACTGAACGCTGCTGACGGTTCTCTCATCAGTCGTTCATCTCCAAACCCTATCACCACAACTCCTTCATTAACATCATCATCATCATCATATTCAGAATTATTATCTTTTAATGGTTGTAATAATACCAACACAAAAACAACACAAATGACTCATAATAATAATTATACAAAATGCAACAAAAATGAATATTAATGTCATATTAATTTAAGTAATTATTTAACTTTTATATGACCAAAAAAGATCAACACCTTACTTATAAAGTTAACTGATAAAGTTAACTTGCTTTTTCTTTACCTTGCTGTGAGACGGACAGGACAGACCTAAAGTGTAGCTCACAAACAAACAAACACACACGCATGCACACACACACACACACACACACACACACACACACACACACACACACACACACACACACACACTCACACACACTCACACACACTTACACACACACACATACACACAAACACACACACACACGCACGCACGCACACACACACACACACACACAGACACACACACACACACAGAGGCCTTTCAAAACAAAAAGCTTTTCTCCTTAAAGTTTCCAGTGTTTTGTCTGATTATCTCCTCCATAGTGGGGCTAGGGGGCTGGGGACCCCTCCCCCAGCCCCTCCATTATATCTGGGCAGACTGCTGGGCACCAGCCGCCCTCCTGCCCGGCTCCTCTGGTGCTGGGGACACCATAATGATACCACTTACACGCTGTGTTCTCAGGCTCGGGCTCAGCCCTCAGACAGGCTCCCTGGCTTCAGGGGCCGGGTTAGAACGCTGGGTGAGGAGACGCTGCTGTCATTACCCCAGGACGGAGCTCTACGCTGCTCCATGTGGTATTCAATAAGGGGGCTGTTCTCCAACGGGCATTACTCTTAAACCAATGTGTTTGTTTTAATAGGATGTTGTTGTTTTTTAATCTGTGTGAATGTGGAACAATTTGGATTTCTACAGTGTTTAAAATAAGACAATTGTTTGGTTTATTTAGAGACAGACAGGAATGTTAACTTAATAAACAGAATAAGTGTCTAATTTTATTAAGCATTTTGCTTTGAATCTTTCAGATTTTACACTTTATTTACTGTTAACTTACATTTACATTTTGAGTGTGTTTGTGTGCATGTATATGTGTGTGCGTGCGTGTGTGCGTGCGTGTGTGTCTGTCTCTCTTTTTGTGTGTTTGCCGGTGAGAGTGCGTGTTTGCGTGTGTGTGTGCGTCCGCGCGAGCACATCTGTGTGTTTATGTGCTTATATTAGTCTTAAATACTTCCCCCATCGTACACTGACAGTCAACACTCACTCCTCCAGAAAGTGAAACCAGCAGAACAGTGGAAACTGACCAGTGTATTTATCAAAGCCTAACTCAAGCTGAATGTTATTTCAGGGTGACCGCCTCTCCTCCCATCCTCCAGAACAGCAGACTGGTCTGGATGGTGCGGTTAGGGTTGTGTGTGTTTATGTGTGTGTGTGTGTGTCTGTGTGTGTGTGTCTGTGTGTGTGTGTGTTTGGGTGTGTTGGGGGTTCCAGTGGGCTGATGGCCCACTAGCCATGCAGCTGCCAACGGAGAAAGCTGCACTTAACCGTCCACACTGTGCTTGGAGAAAGTGGGGAATCTGGATTGATTCCTCTATGTCGTGCGTTTCTATGTCAAAACAAGTATATCGGTGGCAAGGGCTAAAAGTTTATTTAGGCTTTATTCAGGGTTTTATACTGTGTTTTTATTCTTTTTCCTTTTTATTTTCCTATTATTCAGGAAAAAAAAACATGTGACAAGTTCCATTCTCACTAACAAGTCTGCCCTGAATAGTAAGATATATATATAAAAAAATACTTTTTGATTTAAGCTTAAACTGTTACATAAACTGTAATCATCTATGTAAAAAAAGGAAACTTGAGACAATGAGATTCAAATCCCTGAATGTCATTAAGACCTCCAGTGGGAGATGGTCGTGATTTCCCTCCAGAACTCTGCTCCAGAAGAGCACCGATGTTCATCGAGAACTCTGCTCTGGAAGAGCAACGATGTTCCTCCAGAACCCTTCTCAGAAGAATCTGACTGTTCCTCTGGAACCCTGCTCTAGAAGAGCACTGACTGCTCCACCACACGTTGCTCTCTGCCAGTAAAGAGCGGGCCTCTCGATCCCCTCTGTATAGAGCAGTGAGCCCTTCCTCACCCGACGGCCCAGATATGCTGCGCTGCACTTTCTGTAACAGTAAAGTTCACCCCTAATCCGCTCCTGGCTCCAACCTACTATCCCAACCGATGCTGTATATTTATGTGGCAAACTAATTTCTTGCTGATTAAACTCCTTTAAACATTTGTGAAATTCTCTTGATCAAAGCTTACGGCTCGTTGTTCTTATTGCCAACAACAGCATCAAAGAGCGCGCTGTAATTCTGCGGTCAAACATTGGAGCATTTGATTGTTTCTCCTGAGTAATTGTAATTGCTGGAGCGGACCTGTTCCTCAGAGTAGCCCGAGGCAGCGGCCGCTGAGCTGACTCAACAGTAGATGAAGTATGCGGTGCAGAACGCTCGCTCACTTAGAGGCTAGAGCAACTCCAATTCAATCCAGAGCAGTGTACAGTAAATAACAAGAACCCCAGGTTAACCACACTCTTGTAGTTCTTATTTAGTCAGCGTAGTACTGACTTAACCGATTAGTCATGCTATACTTGAAAACTGCGAGGCGCTTTTGAAACGATAGACCATGGATGAAGAACCCTAAAGGTAGATTCAGAGTAGGGCGGTTTTATATTCACGGTACAAGCGATGAAAATCATTCAAATCAGTTGGAGAAGACATGCCAAATATTTTGTACTTGATTATTTTATAGCATTACCCCATGAGACACATTTCATACGAGTCTCAAAGTTGAGTCTTTGTAAGTGCTATTTACCTGATAACCTGCTGTTTATTAAGAGGGGGAAATCTTGGATAGGTTTAAGGAGATTTTCTCAGATTTAATGACCTCAAAGTTCAAAGGTTTATGCACTTGTTTAGTTAGGAAAGGAGTTTAGTTAAGGGGCTTTTTCCTCAAATGGTTTGGATTGTGCCAAGCAGGGTAAAATTCATAACCACCAGTAATTGACAGTCAGTATAAGATGAATGGCAGAATTCAAAGGTTTCCAGCCTTCCTAAACAGGGTTTGTGTCATGCTTTGCTGTCTTGCCAGAGTCCGGCTTCAAAGCCCTCATGCATTTCTAAAATACTTTGGTTGGGATCAAAGTAAGAAAGGGTGTGGAAATACACATTTGTTTAAACTATTCATCAAAAGCATCAAAACTCATTTTATATCAGAGTCCTGGTTCTTCGTTCTGGTTGTTCAGAAGTAATATTTGATTTGACCCATGATGGATCTGCTGGGGTAAACCAAAAGGCAGTTTTGGTTCAAAAAGCAGTTTTGGTTTACCCCAAACCCAAACTTTGTGAGGTATCAAATCAAATGCAAAAATGTGAAAATATGATTCAGGGTGTGTCTGATTTTTATCATTTGTGGGTCATTTGCAGTCTTCCTGTGGTCTAGAAGATGTCTGGGGTTTAACATTCAGTTTCATGTTTCCTCTTCGTCTTCATCCAGGACTCTTGTGGAATCTCCACGACTAGAACCTAATAGGTTCTTTTGCACGGGAGGAGAACCATCTCCCCTGGCCTTGGACACCAGTACTAATGGTGTTTGTGTCCAGCTCAACTGGCATTAACATGTACGCACATGCACCGTTGTAAGACACTTGAACCTTGTTAGATGGATGAAACCCCCCCCCCCCCCCAAAATGCATATAATAAAACATACTTTACACAAATGTGTGCAATTCTTTTTTCTTTCATGCAGCTCACATCAGAGTAAGAAAAAGGGCGGTTAAATATTTCTGGTTGTGGGCCCCTTTCTCCTCTGGTGGTGATGGGATTTGGTGGAGGAGGAGGACAAGGAGGAGGAGGAGGAGGAAGGGGAAGTGGAGGAGGTGGAGGTGGAGTAGGTGGAGGAGGAAGAGGGGGAGGAGGAAGAGAAATTATGGTTTTAGTTTCCCATCACTTGGTGCTTTCCCATCGCCCTTGACCGTGCTGTGGTGCTGCTGGACTTGAATGCATAGAAGGAGGCTGATGTTAATTTATGATTATTTCGGGGGGAATCTGGCCATGGTGAACGACGCTGGCTGGGTTTGATGGGCCGCGTGGGGGAGGACGTAGGGGCTGATATCCAGCCCTCATTAAATCAAACCTCGTCTGGTATGCAAGGTCATCGCTCCTTGGTTGTTCAGGAGGCGCCCTGGCCAAGTCATCACTCGCCAGAGTCCTGTGGATTTTATCTATGTATTTGCTTGCATTTATGTGTATATATTTATTCATGGACGGTTCACATTCCTTCTTTTATTCTTCTTCCATTTATGCTAAAGTACAGGAACCTTAGAAGCCAATTGAGGATGTTTTCTATCTCTGCGGTATGAGGTCGGACTTGTTATTAGATCCATATTTCAGCATCTACAGATTTCCGGACCTCCTCTGATCGAGTTGCTTTTCTCCATCCAAAGCGGGAACACTAGATATGGTCGTAGCCGTGGGGTCATGGAAAAGTGTCGGGAAGCTTGATTTATCCTTACATGTCCTGGCTGAGTTAAAGGATCAATTGTATCAGTTGAGCCAAAGCTATGCACTGAATAGCCAAACAATTAGGTTCCAACTTATCAGCTACATGGTTCCTGTAACTTAATAATATATAATTCTTCTGCCCATCATTTCTTTTGTTGATTAACATAATCTCTTACGTTGATTTAGTTAATTTAGGATATCTTGAATTAGTAGTCTCTCTGTGACAGTTTGTTTCCTCAAAACATTCGCTTGTTCAAGCTGCCTTTGAGCTCGTTTGAGTTCATCTATTTCAATCTTGACTCAACTTAATTGAAAGATAAAGCACAGACATGGCTGGTGGAAAACAACATGTTTGGTAGAAGGGAATCCACCCCAGCCCCCAGTTAACACCCAGCGCAGGAATTCACTGCAATTAACTCCAAGTGTTGCATGTAAATATGAATGTTTGCGGTCTCAGCATGCAGCCCCCTTTGTCCTGCCTCTTGTGTTTGGATGGTCGCCATTCCGTCTTTGTTGGCAGCACCTTACTATGATTTTCTCACAATCACTGGCGTGTGAGTTGCCCCCTCGACCCACCTCCCCCGTCCCTCCCTAAACCCTCCCCCCCCCCCCCCCCCCCCCCCACCTCAGTCTGGCTCCTCTCATGTTCAAGTTGACCCCCTTGGATTGTGAACATTGTTCCCATGCAGGGAGAGAGTGCTCGGGCTCAGCTCAGCTTGGCTCCACAACACCACACACACCTTATCAAGATGGTAAACACGCCGGGGGGAATGGACGTTTCCCCTCCCCCGTCTCTCTCTCGTAGGGACTACCTCTAACTATCTACCTAGCCTGTTGTAGTCAGTCTTTTCTGACGTTCACTTTTTGTTGTTTGTGACACAAACGTATGCGTCGTGTGTATCATCATAAGATGACAATGAATATATGACATAGATGGCCCAATTCACATCCCTTGTCGATGGTTTGATAACCGTGTCATGAAATTGTACTCAATGCTTCAAACATGTGGAAGTTAACTGAGACCTTCACTGAATCTCTCTCTGACCCTCCAGTATGTACATGTTTCACATCATAGACAATAACCTGTTGAACTCCCTTCATAAACAGACATACGTTTTAAATCCAGGGGCTTGATAACGGCCGCCTTCGTCGAGTTGAATCAAACCATGTGATTTACTACGTTCTGAAGTGTTTGTGGATTTTCCAGTTTGGCTGGAAAACACAGGCTTTGTGTATATCTGGAACGTATTGCACATCACCCTAAAACCGCTTAACCCCGCGGGGATTTACTGAGCTCAGGGGCCAAGGGCCCGCACCGGCTTTCATCAGAAGCGCCCTGGCCGGGCGGTGAGGTCAACCATCGCTGGAGGTTTCTGAGGCAGAGGTGAACAGAGGAAGCAATGCCTGACCCTCCAGATGCCCAGCACTGAAGTATTAAGCCCGGTATGGACCTGTTCAATACTCGTACGTCATCTCAGTGCAGCGCCCGTGTCCAAGTGGTTTGGTAAATCTTCAACGTTGTGGGAGCTCGGTGGTGTGTTCACCGGGACATGACCAGGAGCTTCTTGTCTCGAACGTACATCTTTATACACAGGTTGGCGTGAAGGAGAGTTCGAGAGACCCTCTGAAAGGGGCCCTAACTGAGAGTTGTATATCATTGGTTCATGATTTGGATGAAGACATGTTTTACCATGTTTCCCTGTTAAATACACTGGCAACAAGTAAAATGCATGTCCACGCGTCTATATTGAGAATTATGCGATGTCATGTGATTATTTCGTCCCTTTGTTTCCCTGTAGTAGAGTTAAACGTGTTTGATTAGACATGGGTCCCCTAGTGGCAAGACCAGTTTGTTTTTCTGATTTTCTTTACATATACCTTAACGGCATTTAGCAGACACTTCTATCCAAAGCGTCTTACATCAAGTACATTTGTCAGGAGAAAGAGAAACAAAAATATATCGCTGTTGATGCAGTAAGGATATTCATAGAAACAAGTGCCAAGCACTAACCATTTCAGGTCATTCAGACGTCTCTGTCTGCCTTTATAACATAATGAATACAGTGTGCAAGCATTCCTGTGTCTTTGTGCAAATAGAGTGGGCGAATATGTGTATTGTATCTGGTTTAATTGAATCAACCAACCCTGTGGAAAATGAAAACAAATATTCTAGTTATGTTTGTATCCTATTTGACTCCATGAAATAGCATTGACTTCCTTCAAATAATATATTTACCAGCATTCTTGAAATATTATATGCATCCTTGAAATGGCAGAGTTACTCTCAAAAAAATGTATTCAAGCCTCTTGAAATAATGCATTCAAGCCTCTTGAAATAATGAATTCATCCTTGAAAATCATCCAATCGTTCAGGATAATCTTTATTGGCTAACCCGAACATTTGTGAGAATAAGTTCTGTAAACACTCGTGTGTGTGTGTGTGTGTGTGTGTGTGTGTATGTGTGTGTGTGTGTGTGTGTGTGTGTGTGTGTGTGCGTGCTTGCTTGCATGTGTGTGTGCGTGTGTGTCGGTGTGCTTGACGTAACTTTCTTCCCAATGCAGTCTGCTTCCCTGTCCTAGTCACCACTCCTCATTCCGGTCTAAACTCTTTGCGTCTGCGTTTGTGTTTGAAGTTGGACGAGTCGTCTCTCACACTCTCCGGCCTGTGTGTCTGGCGTATTTACAGACCAGCAGGTTGCTTTGTAACGTTTGGCTGTCGACCAGAAACCCAAAGTGTACCGCAACAACCTCGGAGCAAAACCCAGACGACAGAGCGAAGAAAGGAAGACGGGGACACTGTTCTAAGAGCCTCGTAGTGGGGGATCAGAGTTTGGCTTCATGGCCAAACTGCAGCTGGACGGACAGCAGGAAGCCAAACAAACCAATCAGAACCTCAAATAGAGGCTGGCTCTCAGACGGTGGGGGTTGAGATGGTGGAGGAGGAAGAGGACTCAGAGGAGGTGGCGGCGGAGAAAGTGGTGGAGGAGGGGGAGGCGGTGGTGGAAAAGGGAGGGGATGGAGGAGGTTGAGGTGGTGGAGGAGGAGGATGTTGTGAAATACGTGCAAGTGGTGGAGGTGCTGGTGGAGTAGGAGGAGGTGATGGTGGAGGAGGAGGAAATCATTGAGGAGGGGGTTCAGGAGGAGAAAGTGGTGGAGGGGGTGGTGCAGGAGGAGGAGGAGGAAGTTGTTGAGGAGGGGGTGCAGGAGGAGGAAGTGGTGGTGGAGGAGGTGGGGGTGGTGATGGTGAAGATGGTGGAGGAGGTGGTGGAGAAAGAGGAGGAGGAGGTGAAGAAGGGGGGGGATAAGTAATGGGTAAATGCGGTCACTTGACGCGAGGGGGATCGTCCCGTTCTGTCCAATCAGGG
>NC_136944.1:4801982-4866982 GCF_949987615.1 Pollachius pollachius
GCAAAACGGTTCCCTAATCCTGAGTGTTTGTTGAGCCTGGATGACATCAGACACCGCGACCAATCAAAGCAGTTCTTCCCTCCTCTCCCCCACTCCTCCCCCCCACAGCTCTCTATGGGCACCTGAGGGTGCAGGGAGGCAGCGGGGGGGAGTTAGGGGTAGGTGGGGGGAGGAGGGGGGGCAGTAAAAGCGGCCCGGAGGTTAAGAGTGACAGACGATGCGGAGGCCCGTGCCAGTAAGGAAAGCGAGAGTGGTCGGTGTCAGACATGCGGACTCCGCCGGCGTGATGGATGGCGAGGGGTTAAGATGGATGAGGCGGGGGTCTGTCTGAGAGCCGTGTTGTCCCAGGGCCCCGCCGCTGCCGCCGCCGCTTGTCTTCCCTCTCCGTATCAGAGGGCAAACTGGAGTTTGTTTACCCTGCCTCGCAGAGTGATTTAGAGGCCGGCCCCGCGAGCTCAGGGACGGGCAGCGTGGAGGTATGCCTGGCCGCAGGGCTCGGCTCGGGTTTCCAAACAAGCCCTTTGAAATCGGCAAGCCAGCCTGGGTCTGGAGGGGGTTCTGGGGCCGGGGAAGGAGAGGCTTATGGGGCTCTGATCCTGGAGGGTTCCTCAGGGCCGTGCTGGGCCAAACCCGGGTGGGCCGAACCGGCCCAGACGGAGGAGTCCCAGGCCAAACCAGGCTGTCGTCGAACCAGGCTACACAAAACCAACTCATGCCAAACCAGGCCACACAGAACTGACTCATGCCAAACCAGGTTAGACTGAACAAACTCATGCCAAACCAGGCCATATAGAACTAACTCATGCTAAACCAGGCCATGCCAAACCAGGTCAGAGTGAACCAACTCATGCCAAACCAGGCCATATAGAACCAGGCCATATAGAACCATATCAAGCCAAACCAGGCCTTGCCTAACCAGGTTACACTGAACCAACTCATGCCAAACCAGACCATGCCAAACAAGGTCAGACTGGAAAGAACCAATGCTAAACCTGGACACAAACAGATTAAGGCCAAACCAAACCAGGCCAGACACAGCCAGGCGGTGCAAAACCCGGGTCCAAACACATTCTGGGTCAGCTGTGAAGCCTGGGAGTTTTCCTGGGGTTTTCAGACAGAGGGAGAGCCTTGGGTCTCCAGACGCTGAAACAAAAGCCTCTCATGGGAGGATGAAGGACTGGATAAGTGTTGGGCAGGAGTCGCCATCGCTGGCATGTGTGCACGACGGGGTGGGGCTAGAGGGCCAGGCCCTTTCAGCCTCACCTGCAGTCAGGCGTTCACGAGGGGATGGGGGGAGGCTAGGTTTAGGGTTGGATTTAGTTTTAATAGTTACAGCAAACTTGGGGGATATACATTCAGGGTCTGTGTGTGTGTGTGTATGCGTGTGTTTGTGTGCGTTTGTACATTTGTGGGTGTGTGTGTGTGTGTGTGTGGTGCGCGAGTGCATTTGTGTTTTTGTGCATTGCGTGTGTGTGTGCCTGTGCATGTTTGCGTTGGTGTGTGTATGTGTGTGTGTGCATGTGTGTGTGTGCTGTGCGTGTGTGTGTGCATGGGGGTGGGATTACACTGTCACACTGTCCGCGGTGTTTATGCATACCGGGGCGAGAGCGAGAGCCGGGGTGTCGCGCGACTGTTTACTCCTACTTATTTTGGGACGAAGAAGTCGGCCGCGCGACGGAGACTTCTGGAGAATCACGGAACGGAGGCGCTTTGTGTAACGTAATGATAACCACTGTCACTTAGTCATCCTGGGAGAGAGAGCGAGAGAGAGAGAGAGAGAGAGAGAGAGAGAGAGATAGAGAGAGAGAGAGGGAGAGAGAGAGAGAGAGAGAGAGAGAGAGAGAGAGAGAGAGAGAGAGGGAAAGAGAGAGAGAGAGAGAGAGAGAGAGAGAGAGAGAGGGAAAGAGAGAGAGAGAGAGAGAGGGAGGGAAAAAGAGATGGGGAGAGAGACATAGTTAAATACATTGATGACCCGGCTAGGGGTGGTGATGAAAGGTGTGGATGGATGAAGGAGGGAATGAGTGGGAGAGAGGAGAGAGGAAGGAGAGAGGAAGGGATGAAGGTGGGAGGACGAGAGGGATGGGAGGAGGGAGATAGGGGAGTTAAAGGGCCCTGGTATTCTTCTCAGCTGATTAACACACACACACACACACACACACACACACACACACACACACACACACACACACACACACACACACACACACACACAACACACACACATACTCCTTGATGTGTGACCTGTTTACCTGACATAACCCCTCCTGCCCCACATTGCCTCATCCATCCATTATTCTGCCCCGTCATTCATTCTTCCATACACCCACTCATCCATTTATTCATATATCAAGTCATCCATCTTAGCTAAGAGAAAGGGGATAGTGGGAGGAGGAAGGGGGGAGAGAGAGAAAGAGAGAGAGAGAGTTGCAGAGAGAGGAGGGAGGCATGGAGAGACCATCGGGAGGAAACAAAGGGAGAGAAAGAGGGGATGGAGGATGATCACAGGATGGATGGGTAAGGAGAAAGAGAGAGAGAGAGAGAGAGAGAGAGAGAGAGAGAGAGAGAGAGAGGGAGGGGGGGATTGTTTAATATGAGGGAGATAGAGGTAGAAGGGGAGAGAGAGAGAGGGAGAGAGAGGTAGAAAGAGAGATATTTCGGTGAGGGGGTGGCAAATCAGAAAGAAACTATTTAGGGGAGAGAGCGAGAGAGCTGGAAAGAGACAGATAGAGAGGGAGAGAGAGAGAGGCAGAGAGACAAAGAGATGAATACAGCTGGAGGATGAAGGAGAGAGAGAGGGCACGGCGGGAAGAGGAGCTGTGGTTCTGATCTACCAGAGATGTGGATACGAGCACGGTAGGTCTCCACAGAGAAAGATGAAAAGAGCACACAGAGAAGTGTGAAGTCGGGGGGTAGAGTCGTACGCGGACAGACCCATTTAGGGCTAGGACAGGATGTTATTGTCCTGGAATAGTTGCTCCTCCGGTATATGACTCGATTACCAGAACCAAGTGCCAATCGAGCAGCCGAATTATTCTGTCTGTGGTCACATCCGTTTTGCACATGTTTGTTTTTGGTTTGAAATACCCCCTCGGTACCGCAAGAGCCTGCATAACTCATCTCTGAGTCAACGGTAGCACCACCCCGTCCCGTCAAGAGTCCCAGGGAGGCCTGCCGGGGTCTGAGGCTGAGCCCCGGGTCGGGCCACTCGGTGTGGGACACTGTGCTAGACGTGCCGGCGGCGAGCCAGGCACGTGGTGCGTCAGGGTGCTCATCATCACGCCACTGTCATGGTGGACGTTGGAAGACTTTGAAAGAGGTGCAGGTCCATTGAGCCGGGGGTGGTCTTGGGGCAGGGTCCATGAGGCAGAGTAGGGGGTCTTGGGGGAGGTCCATGGAGTAGGGGGTCTTGGTGCAGCCTTAGCTGGTCTGGGTGCAGGTCTATGGAGTAGGAAAACTTCGGGGGAGAAACTGTTCTTTTGTTACTGTGAACTTTGGAGGGAAATTCCTCGTCTTTCAAACCGAATATCTTTATCGCTTGATTACATAATTCCATTAGGAACACATTTTGCGCTTCATATCTTCATAGTGTCTAATGGTTATTACATAATAATTATTTGTTACCTCATTTGAAAGTCATTTTTATTTTGCACTTTTATTTACCTATTTTGTCTTATTGCTTTTGAGACTGAAGGCAAATTATGCAATGAATCAACTCATTTACAACACTGCCATCTAGTGGCCGGGAAGGACTTCAACACAGATGGTTCTAGGTCAAATGTAGGCCTCCCAAATTTAATTAATGAAACACAATTGGGCTAACCTTACTTAAAGTCAACGATACCATATGAGATTAGATTAGTGTCAGTAGGTTGTGATTATTCTTGTGCTTTTAATTTAGTGCTCTTTTAGTGATTTTTTTATATATACAATGGTCCTCGGCATGTTTTTAAACTCTGGAAATTCATTTGAATGCTTTCTCTGTAAACAAGCACGAGGAAAGCTAAATATTCGCCATATAGTAAAAAATAACAAGTGTCGCCAATTATTAGATGATGCAATACATCTAAACATGTATATAGCTTTCAATTTCGGAAAATAGGTATATTTTATTGCAAATTTTGGGTGTAAGATATATTCAGAATGGTATGAAATTGTTTGTAGAGAACAATAACTGTCCATTAACTGACCCGGTCACGTAACGTACAAAAATACACACGGTAGTACTATTTATTAGTATAGCATATGGAAAAAAAAGGTGACACAGCACATCTATCAAAAGGAGTCAACAACGTCCTACTCTGAAAGACTCTTTGAAATAAATAGTTTTGGAAGGAAAAAACTAACATTGAGATGATTAGTACATCAACATACTTTAAAATACACAATTAATAGCCTTCAGAGATGATTAATATCCATTACAAAAAAACATTGACAGCTCAAATATTCAGTCGAACATAGCACTTCATGATAGTAGGAATCAAAACAATTTGTGTTTCTGAAAACCAGACCAGATGCCTGAGAACGGGTGTGTGATAGTCCAATATGTCCAGCATCTCCAAACACTTTACAGAAGATTTATTTTTTGGGTTTGACAGCGTGTTGCTTAAAAGAACTTCAGGAGGTACAGAGGTACGGAAGACAAACCATCCAACTATCTCGGGGAATTGAACACGGGGCATTTTTTTATTCCTGAAACAAAATGCACTCCAACAACCCTCATGCCACCTTGCCATCCAACCTTGAAATCAAAGCTCTGATGCTTTACACAGACAGAGAGGGTACTTCTCAGAGAGTACTTGACTGCACTTCAAACGGATGAGAAACACATATACATGGCCTCAACTCGCTCCCTCACCTTTCAGTGTCTGGCCTTGAAAGCCAACCACCTGTAACAACCCCCAAACGTCTCTCCACCTCCACCTGTTTCCGCAGCATCGCTCCTCTCTGATTTGCAGTGTTAGTTCAAGTGAACAAGCAGTGAAGGGGAATTCACCGCCCCGCCGGCCCGGTGTGTTCCCCTTAATGTGGGGAAGCTGAAAGCCTGAGCCTTCTTTGGGAGTTTACTCCTTTTGTATCGTTGGCTTTGAGGAGGGAGAGAAAGCCACAGAGAGCTTGGGAGGATTAGAGTTCAGAGGCAGGGGCTTTGTCGCAGAATCCCCCTCAACAAGGAGTACACCCGCGCTACTGTGGTTTCTGTCATGCTGCATCTATGACACAAACACCACGGTGAGAGGAACCGTGGTCCACTTACCAACCGGTGTCGAAGTGCCCAAATCGGTTGGCAAACATAAAAAACATCTTTAGGGTTTGCCACTTTTCATTTTACACACTTGAACACGTCATGGGAACCATTACTTTGGGTTTGTGGAATGTTTTTGGATGTTAAATCCAAAGGAGCTCAAATAGTTCTTAATGTCTCTCTGATTGGGCCTGATATAAACTCCCTGGGGGTCCACCTGCTCTGCCCTTGCTACCTCCCATCCTCCGCCTTTGTTCCGGAAAATTACCACTTTTACTAGAAGATAGTCAACACAGAGGTGTGCGTGTGTGTGTGTGTGTGAGTGTGTGTGTGTGTTAAATTCGGCCAGTACCATGTCTTATCAGGTTACACTCGGGGGTGAACCGCAGATAATTTATCTCACTCTCCCCATGAGTGAAACTACCTTCTTTTTTTATCTCTGCTGGCTGCACAGAGGAATCTCAACTCTCTTTTTGAAGCAACAAGACAAGATAAGGGCATGCGCCCAGAATGTGTATGGTTTCTATAGTAACTATGTTTTCTTCTTTTTACTCCCTTCTCGTTAAAAAAAAGGTTTCAAGTTTAGAAAATATATCATGATTGCTGGAGGCTCTCTGCTGGAACGAGAGCAGAGTACATCTAAAGCCAGAAGAAAGCGGAGAAAGTCACTGGAATGGTTGCCAAAAACTCCTTATTGTTGTTGGACTATCTCGCAGAAGTCCATACATATATTTAACCAATCATCTGCAGTAGTATTGGGCAATTTGATAAGGAAACGGTCAAATACATTACGTTTTTAACGAACAAATCGGGAGGGGGGGGGACTTAAACAATGCTTGGCGACGACCAAAACATTTTCTGTTGGCCATTTTGGCTCATGTACTTAAATAAATTATTATCCACAAAAATAAAAAAAGCATATGACTGGTGTCCTCAGATTGTGTTCCAGCTATTAACAGAATATATACAGTTACACTAGGATGGGCCTTGTTTTGGTCTTCATTGTGTGGAATCTCTTCATGTACTTCCAGGCCATTATGCCTAACTGAAATTCCTACTGACCCACAAAAAAATAAACGGACGTCGTGGGTGGAAGTTCCCACTCTGGCACTGCAGCCCAAGGAGTAAACAAATTTCAAAAAAAATATATAATTTCATACATGATAAACTCCATGTAGTAATTCAGGTAGTCCCCTCCCTTAACCCGACCACATGCCATCACACACGATGATCACGGTCCCAGAATGAACACGGACGCCTCGCAGTTGGAAGCCTTCATCTTGCCAACTGGCAACGCCCGTGTTTGAGCGAACAAACGGCCGTCTCCCAATTCCCTTCTGTATCACTCCTCTGTAGCACCCCACTGCAGTTGTGACACTATTACAACCACCACAGCAGCCAATTGCTTGATTACTGTAATCGCACCGTACACCGTTTGCCTGACTGTTATCTGTAGACTGTGGTTATCCCTTTTCGTACAGCTAAAAGCTCAGAGCGCAGACCTTTGGAGTCGATGCTAGAATGCCAGCATGCGGTCGGTCTATGCGTGATCTGCTGTCTTGTAGTGCAGCCCTTTCTTGCGACAGCTAGTTAAAGCTCTTCTGCTCAGAGAGGTCTTAGTAAAAAAAGAAATTATTTAGATCCTTTTAAACCTGTTTGACTCCAAATGATATAAAAACAAAAAGGTCTAGGTTAAAAGTACACGAGTTGCCCTACAAGATGTTCTCCTTTCATCATCCGTCAAGAATATACACAGAGAGAGAGAGAGAGAGAGAGAGAGACAGAGACAGAGAGAGAGACAGAGAGAGAGAGAGAGAAAGCAATGCTAGAGCCTAGCCCGACGGTAGCTGGTCTTAATCAACACTCTACGTACCTACAAAAATGTTAAATGTTTACAGGATTAGCATTTCCGCACCCCTCGGTGTATATCAACACTGAAAATGTACAGTGCTTGAGCGTCCCCCCCCCCCCCCACAAGGCAGATTTCGGAGGTCTAAGCGAGGGGGCCTTCTTGAGGTCAGAAGGTGGGCGCCTCGCCTCAGTAGTTCCTCATGTTGAAGAAGCCCACGCTGGTGGGGGACTCCTTCACCGTGACGGTGACCAGGTTGGCCGTGACGTCCGTGACGAACACGTGTTCTATCAGGCTGCGCGTGGGCTTCCACTCCTGGTTGCTCTGGAGCGAGATGGAGAGGTCCTGCTGGCCGCTGCCCGGGAAACACGAGTCCTGGTCCGAGTCGGAGCTGCTGCCCTCCTCCCCCGTGCTCGTGCCGCTCTTGGGCTGCTTGCCGCCGCCACCGCCGCCGCCATCTTTGCCGGCGGCGGCGGCGTCCCGTTTACCCTGAACAGTCGCCGCCGCCACCGTTTCCGTTTTCTGCGCGTCCCCCTTGTCCGTCCTGCTCTGGGCCCGGCCGGCGAGCCTCTCCCCTCCGTTGGAGCCCGCCTCGCCCCTCGCCCTCACCTGGGCCGCCCCGGGCTGGCTCTTGCGGGGCAGCGACCCTGCTGGGGAGACGGGGGTCTGAGCGGAGCCGGGCTCCTGCCGCTGCCCGGCCACAGGCTTGCCCCCTGGGGTCGAGGCGTTCCTGAGGCCCTGTGCGGGAACGGTCGCGGTCTCTGGAGTATTGCTTCCTCCCGGCGGCGGTTTGCGGCCGCTCTGGAGGTTCAGAGGATGGAGGCCGTTGGCTTGGCCGTTTAACGAGGATGAGGCTTTGCCGGCCTGGAGCCGTTGTAGAGCTGGCGACACGGGGGCGTCGGGCTTCCTCTGTCTGAGGGGAGAGCCCAGCGGGGGCTGCGCCGACCCTTGTGGCGCACGCTTGGGGGCGTTGACGCTCAAAGAGGCCACTCCTTTGGATTTATTCCCGGCCAGACCCGGCACGCCGCTCGCAACGGAGACGGACAGTTTAGCGTCGGCACCGTTCCTGTTTTGGCCTGATCGGTTCAGGGACGGAGAGGCGGGGTGGGCCGCCCTGCTCGCCAACCCCAGGGGGCTTGTGGGGGTCTGACCGGCCCCGGCTGGACTGAGGGCGCCCCTGTTTGCCCCACCAAGCTGTTCCCTGGGGGACCCCCTCGGATAGCCCGGGAAGGAGAAGCCGGCCGGGTGTGCAGGCTTCCTGATGGCGCCCGGCGGCTCCGTCGCCATGGGTTCCCTGGAGGCGATCTTGCGGAGGCCCTTGATCGGCTGGAAGGTCCGGAGCTCCGGGGAGGCCTGGGGTTTCCGACCCCGTTTCTTAGGGGGCTCCTGCTTGGCAACGACGATCTGGGCCTTCTTCTGAGGCCCCGGGTGAAGCTCTCGCGTCCGGACGCCGGGGCTCACCGGTTTGGCACTGTCATCATCGTCATCGTCGTCCTCGGAGGAGGAGGAGGAAGAGGAGGAACACGAGGAGGAGTCGGAAGATGAGGACGAGGAGCCCGACGAAGAGCTGGACGACTTAGTGGCCTCAGCGTTAATCTCCTGAGGGGAGAGAACGACGGAGATGAGCGTGAGATGGAGATGTTTCTCCTCAAATAACAAGACAACTTGGGCCTAACATTCACCCATTAATGAACCCATTCACACACCGACTGCAGAGACAACCATGCAAGGAGACAGCCAGCTCGTCAGGAGCAGTCAGGGTGAGGCGTCTTGCTCAGGGACACCTCGACACTTCGGATTGTGTAGAAACTTTGGTGTTGGCCTCCCAGCAAAAAGGCCCTGGGTTCGATCCTAAAGAAACTGTCCTGTATGAATTCAAACTAAGTGGCTTCGGATGACAGTGTCTGCTCAGAGTCTCAACAGTAAACGGTCGTCAGTTAAATGGCCTCGTTTCCATGCCTGGGTATCACGGAAGATGATATAAACAATTAATTTGTTTTGTTCCATTTACTTACAACAACTTTCCGTGGCCTTCCCCTGGGTCGCTTCCCTTTCTTGCGCATGATCTGCTCCTTCTCCTGCTCTCTGTTGGAACAAAACCAAAACAATCGTCTAAAAATAGTCCTCCCGTCAACTTTTGTTCAAAGCGTGTTTTTAAATGTAATGTATGTTTGTGGCAGCAGGGGAACCCCGGTCTGTCAACTGAGGCCAGCAAGCCATCCGTGGAAACTCACTCACTCATCAGCCCACCGTCTACTGAATTTAATTCCGCCGTCAGGGCTGAGAGACTGACAGAGGAGCGGCAAGAGGGGAGAAGTCACAGTGACAATGGGGCCGGATTATGCAGCCTTTAGCATGAGAATACCGGCGAGTGTGTGAGCGCGCGGGCCAGTCACGTGCGGCCACTCGGAGAGAGGCCGGCTGAACGCAATCAATTAGCATCTGCTCAAGTGTTGTCTGGGCCGAGCGTGCCGCGAATGAGTAAACAAAGGAAGGGCTCACTTCTTGTTGAACGCAGCCAGCAGTCGGGGGTCAAGGATGTTTTTCTGAGGCTCCCAGCTGTTGTCCCTGCCGGGGAAAAAAAATAAGTTGGCATTATTATAAAAAGGTCACCCATTTGTTCGAGCACAACAAAAACAACCACACACACACACTTGTGTGTGTGTGTGTGTGTGTGTGTGTGAGAAACAACTAACGTGGCATTAATTAACCCCCCTCCCCACCCGCCCGCTTCCGTCCCAGAAGTCCCTCTAATAATTAATCAGTATTAATTACAGAGGTACACAAGTTGAGGGTGGCGAGGGGAGCTGTTGTTCTACAGGTGTGGAGGTCTGATTACATGCAGTCTTTAGGGGGCTGTGGGTGTCGTCTTCATTTATTATAGAAAATACGGCTTATCATCCTCTCCCCCCATAGTTGACTAGGCTCCTTTACCAGTAAAACCACCACCAAATCGGCAGGGATTTCAGGGACTTTAACTATTGACGATATAATAAGTGACCTTTTGGAGGGTCTGTACGCTTGGTGACCATTTTAATCTGGATGCAGTCTGCACACACCTTGAACGAGGTCATTTAATACCCCGTTCAGGGGAAAGCTAGCCAGTGTGAAATAGTATCGTGTTTTGTATCACAACAGCTCAGAGCCGTATCAGTTTTTTTACCCAGACTGTCCCAACGGTTGTGAACATTACTCTAACAGTTAAAGTACATTAAAATACTGTTGAAAGTATATATTACACATGTGTGATATACAACGTTTTTTTTAATGGAGCCTCCTGTTATTTGTGTATTATTTAAGTCATTCTTAAATAATAATAGGACTCATTCCCCCCCCCCCCCTCAGATTATCCACCAACCACCTGTTATGTTCTGATAAGTAATCACCGATCACTAATGCATAATTGAACAGCTTTCTCCCCCCGCCACACACACGTACAAAGGACGCTTGAAAAGGCCTACACAACTGTTGGTTTGGCAGGCAGAAGCACAGACGGGGTGTGGGTGTGGGTGGGGGGACTACAACAACAATGTAGGGGTACAAAGAAAGGGCATCTCGGGGGGGCGGGGGGGAAGCAGGGGAGCAGCTGACCTCGTCGAGACCATCCGAACCAAACAACTTAAGACTTAATTATAGGAGGCAGACCTGAGCCACTACATATCTATATACGAGGATTATTTATGAAGGCGCGTTAACCATCGTCATCATAACAATCGTGGCTTTAATGAAAGTGTTGTTCAGTCACTTTGTTTATGCCCACTACACTAGCCGTGTTAAGATCAGGTAAGGTATTAACTAAATATCACATCTAAGTCCCACTTAAACAGGCTTTGAGTAGTTCCTGTGGAGGATTACGATCGACCGTGGAGCAAAACGCAGCCCACGGGTCTAGACTTTGGGTATAAACTTTCAAAGGAAATGAACAAAAGAAAGTGAACCACGGTGGCGCGGTGGGTCCCACGCCATCGCGCTGCACAACGCGTCTTTTTAATAAAGTAAACCCTCCGCCGTCTGTCTCTCCTCGCTGCATAAAGTTGTTGTTTTATTCACTGTGCGCAACACGCTGCTGTTGTTTTCGTTGTTTTGCAACACCATCATCACCACCAGCCTACTACTTACTTAGATGACCATCCCCTCCACTTCACAAGGAATTCCAACTTTCCCTGCGAAATAAAAACACGCAATAAGAACAGAAAGACACAATAAGCAACCAATAAACCACATCAGATGTGATCAAACATCATCTGACCTTCTTCAGCCGCTTGTTCAGGATGCACTCGGCGTCGTAGACCTGCTCCCCGACGGCGCTGAGCTCTTCCATGTTTGTCTTCACTCTCTCCACTACACCAAAGTGTTCTTCATTGTCAGGAGGAGGACGGAGAGGCGGGTCGCCCCGGGCTGGCGGTTCGGTGAGGTTGGTCCCTCACCGGCTGCCGTCGTCCCTGTTTTTTCGCTTCTCAAATACACCAATTTGTGTCTAGGAGGGGTAATTAATGTTTATGGAGGAGGATAAGGCATCCATTGTTCGATGGGTAAAGAATAAAGTTCAATTATTAAACCCAGTGCTTTTCAGGCCTACGTGTTTTATGAATGTTTATTCCATTTTAAAATGATTAAACAAGAGAGCAAACCACAATTAAAACCTTAACTTGACTTATTTGTTCTTTAAAAAGGGAAGTAGGCTACAGGAACAGATACATTGCATACACATTCCACACGAGAGCGTTTCAGCTCAATTTTCAATTGATAGATTATAAAAAAAGAAAGCCAACCACAATTAATAACTTATGTTTATTTATTCATTCTTAAAAAAATGTTCTTTAAACAGGAACAGACAATTGCATACACAGAACACACAGGAGCAGTTTAGCTCGATAATTCAACAACGAAATTGTATATTGTCAGACGAGACAGCGTCCGTCATCAGCACTGCGCGTGACCCAGCAGGCAATTTAACACGCGTGCCCTTGCGACCGCAAATAAAGGGGTGAGATCATGCTTTATCAACTTTTCCCTTTGCGTAAGACTGTTATATGACGTATGCATACATTCATGTTTTACTTCTGCTAAACTAGAACAATCTAAGCGCGAGCCAGGGGGAGGATTCGCGCCCCCCCAGGAACGCCCCGCAATAAGGATCGTGAAACAGCTAGTTTTTGAAAGACGCTGAAATTAGTTTTGCAGAAATGAACAGTGCGAGAATAATAAGGGGTATTTCTAACATACAGGTATGTAAACCTATTTTGGTAGTAGGCTACCCCCCCCCCCCCCCCCCAAAGTGCAATTATTAACCCTAAAAAAGCATTATATGGGATCTTTAGGCAGGCCTCCTCAGTCTCAGCATGTGGTGGGTGATGATCTCCGTGTGAGGAAGGCTCAGAAAGTGGTGGCATTTCTGTTTTGATTGTCCAAATCAAAGCCGTTCGATCTGAAATATACATAAATATGCATAGATATGAAATATACATTTCTTCAATTCGCCGCATCCATTTGGAAGCATGTGTGTCTTTTGAATTTAACGTTAGTTATTGTGTTGGTAGTCGGGCCTCATATTTTACTTATTTAATTGTTAAGTATTGAATTGAATTTGAAGTCATTTTTGGTAGAAATTGTCGTGCCAAAGCGTTTGTCATGATGTGAGATGTGGCAAAACAAACCCTTGTCAGCCAAAGTTGAGTTTTTTTTACGTTGGTTTTAGGATTTTACAGTTCTCCAAATAACTTGCAGGGTCTCAAAATGGCGGAGTAACGGTTACAGCTAACGATTATAAACCCGCGAAGAGCTCGAAGAATAAAGCCTGGCTCAGACTAGAGCTAAAGTAGGCCTACATGAGGAGCTCAACGTACAAGGCCCGACTAAGAACAGAGCTAATGTACATCTCGGCTACATTACGATACTGGCCCAGTACTGATGCTAAACTAAAGCGAAATATGAATTCAAATTAAAACATTTGAGGTGTGGATTAAGCAGGGGTTTTACTTATGTGTGACTATCTGTTGGTTGACCACTTACCCTCGGTCTTCATTCCTGCTCTTGTAGACTTTGACCGACACCAGGACGATGAAGACGACGGCCAGGAACCCAACCACCGCCGCCAGACCGGTTACCGCCATCTCCATGGTACTCATCACCCCAGGGTTATCTGACAGCCATGAACACAGAATTAAACACTGAGTAGGAGCAAAGGGAATATAATTAAACTGTCATTCTTAATTTAAGTTATTCTTTCCAACCAAAATGATCATATTGATCTGTCTACCCTAATAATTTGTAAAGATAATTCTGTTATCTCTTCTTTGGTTTTTCTAAGAGCAATTTCTGGTAGTACTTTTCTTTCATGACTCCCACCTGAAAAAGTTTATCGTTCCCTGACTTAAACAACACAACAATGCTTGTAAGAATGTTCTAGATAGACCCAAGGCCATTCTATCCGAACGAGAAACAGAGATATGGTGCCAGGTCAGCCTATATAGGCCTAGAATTAAGAGCACTGTGTTCACTCTAGTTACACATACATTTATTTACATCCTCGATCATACTCTGCTAACAACCCCGTAAATAGACCGACAACTCAACGCGGACGTCAGAACGTCACATTTACTGTTCCCTCGTGGTACTTTAAAACTCTTCAAAGGAACAAAGCGCGGTTGTCTTTGAGCACAACGCCCTTGGTGCTGCAACCACCCCCCCGCCCCACCCCCCCCTCCTCTCTAACCTACATTACCACCGCATCCCTTCCCACGGTATCTTTCAGACGCACGCCGACTAAAGCGATGATGGATGAACGGTGGGGTAATGAAAGAGCAGCTGTTGCGCTGACACACTTCGGCGGGCCGCCAGGAGGAGCGGTAGTCATGTAAGGTGTCAGCTTACCCTCACCCGCAGAGGAGACCAGCATGTGTTGGGTCGCGTTCAGGTGGCCGTTGTTGACCTCGGGTCGGATCCCCAGGATGTGGCACATCAGGGGGTAGATGTGCACCGTCTCGAAGGGCCCCACCTTCAGGTTCTTCCGGAAGACTGGACCCACGGCCCGGAAGAAGGGCTTCATGTCCAGGTTGTGGTTGTCGAAGCCGTGCTCTCCCTTGTTGGCCTGCACTGGGAAGAACTGCAGGAGAGACAGGACGGAGTAAATGTTAAATGGACTGCATTTATACAGTGCTTTCTAACCAGGGGCCGCTCAAAGCGCTTTTCAACATTGCCTAACATTCACCCATTCATGCACACATTCACACATTCACACACCGACGGCGGTGTCAGCCATGCAAGGTGACAGCAAGCTCGTCGGACCCAGTGAGGGTGAGGCGTCTAAAACAGGGACACCTCGAAACTTAGCTAGGGATCGAACTAGCAACCTTGTAGTTACCAGCCAACCCGCTGTGCCTCCTGAGCCACATGCCGCCCCAGTACTAGGGCTGTGCAACAGTTTCATCCGCTGTCTGGATGCACTATATTTCACTTTTGGATAATCAAGTGGGCATTAAGAGACAGCAGGCCATCAGTGGTCAAATGGCGCAGCACTCCACTTCAGACAGCAGAGAGTGCTGTTGGCCAACTCAAAGTATTACAGTGGCACATTTTGTCGCTATTGTATAACATGCCACCTTGAAACCCGTTATCAGCCACCAACCGCCAGCAAGCCCCGTTTTAAAAAATGCTGTTCTGGTATTATACTTTGTTTTATGGACATGCTGTACAACCTTTCAGTGCAATTCTCGGTGAATCAGTGGTTAATGTGTAGTAACATTACATGTCATCTTATCAATGTACACAGGTGGATCCCGATAGCATCTTAATCTCATAATCTCGTAAGAGCGGTTGATTAAAATCTCACGTTACGCAACTCCTGCTGTCACAAGGTTGTCCCAGTGTCTCTGGTTTAAACCGAGGGGCTTTAAACTAAGAGGCCCTATCAGCTATAGGAGATAACCCAGGAGATACCGGAGAGATACAGTAGATAGCGTGCTAGCGTCCCGGCTAGCAGCGGCTTAAAGAGTAGATTCTCTCTGCTTAGCCCACTTCATCACCAAGCCATGTAAGGGGAGCCCCATGCTTTATTTAGCCGCGGCGGCGAGGAGTTCACTGATCATTTCCTGTAATCTACTGTTCCCTCCGTTCTGATTCGACGACTCACGGCGTCGAGTGATGCGGTGGCTTTTCGGTTGATGTAGACGAGAGCGCAGAGTTTAGCAAGCCAAATGTATATGCTAATTTCTTGCTTCTTTTTCTGGGGGAGAGAGGGGTGTGTGTGTGTGTGTGTGTTGGGGGGATGTAGGGGTCCCCATAGAGCTCCATCGAGCGACTGAGAGCATGTCATCAGCTAGGGCTGGGATTATCCCGGAGGAATGTGCAAATGCACTTGATTAAAACTGTAATGCGCCCGGATTATCATTTAACTCCTTGTTGCAGTCTCATCACTTTTAATTTTTTCGCAGTTTTTCCTAGAGTAAAAAAATCAACCGACTGACTGGCTTGGTGAAGGCAATTTCTATGCTTATCTTTTCAATGCAACATACGCGTAGATTTAAGAAAAATTGTATTTGCCTCATAATCAAATTTGAGGCTTACCTAACTGGCTTGCGAATATATTTTTATGGTAGATTAACTGTCAATCAATATCCTGCATTCCATTGTGTTTCAAAACGCACCCATTCTCTCTATGGGCCTGACATACATCTCTGTGTCTTCTCATGAACTGCCCAGATCGTATCCTATGGCTGCCTCCTAGGGCGGTATCATTCACCTACGAGGTGAATGATGTTTTGACGAATTCTCTAAACCTCACCTTCCCTGCCCCCCCTCTCACCACAGTTGAACCCCCCCCCCCCCCCCGCCCCTCCACCCCCTCCCCATCACCGCCACGCCACCTGTGTCAGAAATCAAACTTCCCTCTCACCCCGTTGAGGAGGTAGCCCTGGTCGGCCCACAGTACAATGGGCAGGATCCGCTCGTGGTTGGAGAAGTGCATCCGTGCAGGCATCTCCTCCTTCTTGTAGACGTTGAGGTGCGGGTGCGCACCCTTCAGCGCGTTGTACACCTTGTCCAGCATGCCGGGCTTGGGCAACAGCATGCCTGAGGGCCCGTAGTCCAACAGCTGGAAGGCCACGTCCTTGAAGGAGAAGCCCGGGATGTTGGACAGTACGATCTGCTTGATCTCGCTCTTCCGGAACAACTGGGTCATGCCGTGGTCAGCGGTGATGATCACGTTGAGGCGGTCGCTGAGGCCGTGGCGCTCGGCGGACGCCCGCAGGTAGCCCACCGCGCGGTCCACCTGAGCCACCATGGTCTTCCTCTGGGGCGAGTCGGGCCCAAACTTGTGGCCCACGCCGTCTGGCTCGCCGAAGTACAGCGATACGAAGTCCAGGTCGTCGGGGCCGAACCAGCCCATCACCTTGTCGATGTTCACCCGCCAGGCGGTCTCGTTGCCGTAGTTGTAGAAGCGTGGCTCCACCTCCCTCACCATGGCAACCTCTCCCTGGTAACTGGCTGCTGTTCCCGGGAAGTGGAGGGAGCCAGCTTTCAGGCCCTGCGAAGCAAGCCAGATGAGATGTGACACGCGCTCGCGTGCGCCTGCAGACACACACACTCGTAGACACTCTCACAGAGACACTAGCAGACACACACCCGCTCACACACGCAGACAAACACACACAGACACTAGCAGACAATAGCAGACACACACACACACACTCTATCAGACACACACACGCCCCTCCATATTCCAATAGGTGGGCCAACGTGCATGCAAAACAAGAGCTACTGGACGTGCACCTGAAGCCGACCTGAGTGTAGTGTATCATGTAGTGTACGCTGCTGTGAGCCCATTGTAATTCTACAGACAGCGGCCCAGCCATGCGTTCGCCAGCAGCCCAGAACCGTGTCTTATCTCTGTGATAAAAAGGGGAGAGCGGTTCAAGGAACAGACCTGTCTCTGGGCTGTGATCCAGATGGGCAAGGAGCCGTTGTCCCACCAGCCGTCCACAAACTGGGTGGGATAGTAGGCCTTCTTCTCGGAGGTGGTGGTGTTGAACCACATGTTGTGGATCACCCCATGGTTCTCGATGTAGAGCCCTGGAGGGGGAGAGAGGGGGAGAGGGAGGGAGAGAGAGGGAGCGAGAGAGAGATTTAGTTACGGGATGACTGGCGGTCAAGTTCTTAAGGACAACAATGGAGATTAGGAGGAATATGATTTCAAGGACGTTTTTTAAATTCCCTTTTATTTTTTAAAGTGTCTGATGGTGATTTTCAAGTCCAAGTAAGGAGACGAACGGGGTGGTTTGTTCTTTGGACACCACGAGAATAATCGTCTTAGTGGAGGGGGGATGAGAGTGGACCATGGGATTTTCAATTACAAACTAATTTGCTTTTCCTGAGACTTCTTCCCGTCCAGAAGTGGTAACAAGCCTTTACATCACGCTGGCTTGCCTTGATCAAGTAGCGCTTAATGTAAGGTAGCCATACATGTCCCCCTGCACTCCATATGAACCATGTATGAATACACAACGGAATAGTATCCATGGCTGGAGTATGGCCTCGTTAGGTATGCTGCCACTCTTAAACAACCACTGATAAAAATGATGAGACGACACAATAACCTAGCAATTAACTGCAAGTGATTGGTACTTGTCCCTATGAACATCCTTACTGTACCAACAGCGATGAATAGTTTCTCCTTCTTCTGACAAATGTTATTATTGTAAGTCGCTATGGATAAAAGCGTCTGCTATATGTACATGTAAATGTGCAGCAAGCAGAATTTAAAGTTTGCCCTGCATCACATCAAAGTTTTCACAAAGCGTGCATTTTAGTCCGCATGTGTGGCTGCATTTGATGCTACGTTTGAGACTGCGTGTGAAGCCGGAGGTACCCACCTGTCAGCAGTGTGAAGTGTGTGGGGCTGGTGATGGTCAGGTATGGCGGCGTAACGTACTGCGCCTTGACACCATCCCGGGCCATGGCGTCCAGATTTGGCGTGTCCACGTCGCGGTCGTAGTCCCAGCGGAAGCCGTCGAAGGAGATCAGCAGCACCTTCTGTCGTGGCGGCGGGGAGCGGTCCTCCGCCAACGGGGCGGCGAGGGCCAGCGCGGTCAGGGCGAGGCACGGCAGGGCGAGCGACAGCAGCATGTCTCGGCGTGGCAGATGTCTCAGCAAAAATAACATGCGTGTGAAAGGTGTTATCAAGGTGTATGTTCAGAATAATTTATACCCGCCAGGCCCCGCCTTTCTCTCTCTCTCTCTCTCTCTCTTTCTCTCTCTCTCTCTCTCTCTCTCTCTCTCTCTCTCTCTCTCTCTCTCTCTCTCTCGGCCTCTCTCTCTCTCGGCCTCTCAGCTGTGGTGAACGGACCTCGGAGCAAAGTTTAGTGTTATCTTATCGCTGGCACGTTTTCTCTGCACTCTACTGATGTGTTTATGTATATTGTTTGTTTTCGTGTTCATGGTTCTGTGATTCGCCATGACTGACAGGATTGGATTTATCTAGTGTGTGAGTTTGTATGTGTCGGCGGATATGTATCTGTCCGTCAATTTGTCTGTTATCTTTATGTGTTGGCGTGTCTGTGTGTAGATATGTACAGTTTATCTCCAGGTCTGTGGGCATGTCTGTCCACCTGTGCGTTAGCCAGAAGGTCGCGTGAATCATTGATGGAGGAATACAGCTCTCGCCGCACACATCACCTTGAGCTGGCACACCACTCTATCGATCCGACGCGTGTGGGACCCGCGGAAAATTAGACCCCTAAGTCCCTTCATGTGGGATTACCGGGCCACGCGGGGACGCCCTAATGGACATATTCATTTTAATAACTCTGACGTACCTTTTTACCCTCGGGGCGATCCGCTAAACATTCCCTGGCATCTGCATTGATTAATATCAATTTATTTAGCCACGGCCAATAGCTGGGGCTGGTGGAGATGAAGCGAGGCAACCCCTTATCTTTGATCATGTTTCCATTTTCACCTCTCCACCTGACAGAGGATTCGCCTCGAATGCAAGAGAGTCTTTATCGAGTGTTCAGCCATCACATTTCTTGAGAAACGTCTGCTTCAGCTCAGCTCTTTCATGCGTGTGTGCGTGCGTGTATGTGTGTGCCTATAGGCGTTTGTGTGCGAATTGGTGTGTGTGTGCGTGTATAGGTGTGCGTGTATAGCCGTGTGTGTGCATGTATAGGCTTGTGTGTGAGCGCATTTAGGGGGTGTGTGTGTGTGTGTGTGTGTGTCCTTGGCAGAGGTTCAAGGGAGAAGTTTAATCTGCGTGGAGATAAGTGGTAATATTCACCGGCTTTCATTTAATTTATACATATTCATGAGAGACCGGTCTTGTGTTAGCGCTGGGGATGCGTGGACCGTCAGCAGAATTTTGGAGTGTTTTGGACGGTCGGTACCACAGGGAGGTCTCAGATCTCAGCTGTGAGAACTCAAACACACACACACACGCGCGCACACACGGAGGAGACACAGAAAACTGAGGACAAGGAAAACTTAAGGTGACCCCCTCACTCAATTCTGCAGAACTATTATCTTGTGGAAGAGGAACAAAATGGTGTCTTCCCTGCCTCCCCAACTGTCCTTTATCCAATCAACTTGGCACAAAGACTAAAAACAACCCTGTCATGACAATCTAGGCTCCAGGTTATGGTGCAGGAAAAGCCCAGATGATTTCCGGGTTTGCGGTCTACCTTTAGGCAACCTTGACCAAGATACAGCCCAACTGCTCATTAGTGACCCATATCTTATAGTGTATGATAAGATACAACAATAATGACCATTGAATGTTTTTTATAGCAGACGCTTATCTTAAGCGACAACTATTTGTCAACTTAAGTCAACTTTCTCTCACACAAACACCCAAGCAGGCGATTAGGGAGCCTTAATTTATTTTGTCTGTATCGAGAAAGTCAAAAATACGCAAAGCAGAATATTGTTTCGAGACAAATGCATATTGGACCGCATGCATAGTAAAACTTGAAGAGGACCCACATTATTTGTGTTGCATTACGCTACATGTGCGCTTTATTCAAATATCTTCACCCATTTTTCCTTTCCTGTCTTTGAACCCCTTCTTACTGCTGCCGCCCGCGCACACATCCACTTGATCAGCTCGCACTTACGCCAGGAGAGATTATTTAGAGATTATTAGATCACTCAAATCGAGTTTATAGCTCACTCCTCTCACGAATAATCAGTGACCTTATTAAGGCTGATGCGGCGGACAGTGTGGAGCTCCATGACTCTGTGTTAAGTCTCCAGCCTCCCCTGGCTGCTGACTGCTATTGTTTGGACAGGATTTCTGGGCTATTCTTCCATGCGTGCCACACCTGGACGCTGATAAATTAGGGTGAAAAAAAAGTAAACAGTTAGTTTAGGGAAACGGGGCCACTTTAGGTTCCAGAATTCCAATCTAATCTGTTCGCACTCTGTGTAAACATACAATTACTCTATGTAAACTGAAAGCACGTCACTAACGAAATGGAAAAATCGGTGTGTGACGATGAGCCCATCAGAGGCCGTGGTTAGCCTCAGCGTTAAAGGTGCATGGCTCACTGCATGGCTCACTTTAAGTGTTTTGAACAGAACGATTAGCGTTTGTTTGATTTTAATTTTAACTAGAGTTTTTGCGCGTGCAATGCGCGCGCTCAACCTCTAGTTGTAATTAAACCCATTGCAATAATGTGGATACCCCAGTCGATAATGTAACAAATTTCTGAGTGCATAATATAATAACATATTGCCTATAATTTTACAACGTATACAATTTGTTCACCACAAATGACTCTTAAAAGCAGTGCCAATATTTCAATATTTTTTAACCATTCAGCGAACAAAAGGCAACAGGCTGATTATCATTTAGGGGGCCACTCAATGACATGCAGAAGCGTCATCAACATGCCCACTGAAGTGGTGTGAGAAATACAGACTTTCTACTCCTCATTCACATATAAGGTAATTTACATTTCCCGGAGAAAAAACTACCTTAGGGGTAGTTTTATTCAGGAGATTTTCAGGGTTCAAATGTCAGGATATGTTGTTCACACATATGGTCCATCAGGAGAATATCAGGACTTACAGGTGTGTCTGAAAGCAGCTAGAGTGTGAGCATTTGATTACATTATAAAATGTAATCAAATATTGACATATAAAATGTCAATTTATGGTAACGGGTAATTGTTCAATGGAAAGTGTAGTATACTATGCATGCAAATCATTTATTAAATAGCTTTTACTGTTATTTATGGCTGAAAAGTGCATTGACTACTATTGGTTAGTTAAAAATAATAATCATCACTGAGATTAAACATCTCTTCCAGTGTCCTGGCCAAGACAGACAGCAGAAGCCTACAGTCAGACATAGCATACACAAAAAACATAAGAAAAATAAAACAACTAAAACAGTCCACAGGGGGGAGGGGGGATATCAATAACGCAAGACATTTGGGGAGGCTCAAGGAGGAGAGTACTATTAAGTTTGAGCAGCAAAGTGTAAAGACATTTCGGGAGGCTCAAAGAAGAGAGTAATATTACATTTGAGCAACAAAGTGTAGTCTTGTGGTGGGCTCTATAGACATAATTCACCATACTGTGTTCAGCGCCGGAGAACCAACACCGAGCGCCACAAATTGATTCCGCCTTTTTTTTCTTTATTTTGCTTTTTTAAATATAAATATCGTTCCGTTCATTAATCTCCTCATAGCACTCTTTCTCCCTGACATTCTCGTGTACACACGCAGCGCCGGCGCTAGGCATAGGCAAACTAGGTGGTCGCCTAGGGTGACATATGCGTTGGGGGCGACAAAAGCGTGTGCACCCTGGTGGCGGCCTTAATTAATTAATTAATTTTAATGAAACAAGCAAAATAAAACATGCTATCCATACACGTTTCGAAATGGAACGGAGAATGGGGGGAACGGGAGAACAACAGCTATTGAATTGTTATTGAAACCATCACTGAAGCTCGCTGAAGCTGCGTAATGTTTGTAACGCAGCAAACAATGCGATTAATATGAAATGTGGTTATAGTTGAGATAGGTGACATGTTTTCGTTCTGTGTTATAGGGACACTGTCTTACCAACGTCTTACCTGGGCGAGTGTGTCGCTGCGGTGTGTGTGTGTTCTTACCTGGGCGCGTGTGTCTGGGGAGCAGTTATGTTTAAAGATATGACGTCTCACCTGGGCAAGTGTCACTGCAGTGTGTGCACGTGCGTGTGTGTTCTTACCTGCGCTTGTGTCAATGGCGGAGCCGTTATGTTTAAAAACATAACGTCTTACCTGGGCGGGTGTCGCTGTGGTGTGTCCGTGTGCGTGTGTGTTCTTACCTGCGCTTGTGTCGATGGCGGAGCCGTTATGTTTAAAAACATAACGTCTTACCTGGGCGGGTGTCGCTGTGGTGTGTCCGCGTGCGTGTGTGTTCTTACCTGCACGTGTGTCGATGGTGGGGCCGTTATGTTTAAAAACGTAATGTCTTAGCTCAACGAGGGTTTCGCTGCCTTTGTCTTGACGTACGGTGTGTGCGCATGCGTGCGTGTGTGCTTGCGTGTGTGTGCGCTTCCATGTATGCGTCGCTGCCTTTGTCTTGACGTGCAGTGTGTGCGCGCATGTGTGTGTGTGTGTGTTTGTGTGTGTGTGTGTGCGTCTCCATGTATGTTCGTGTGTTTGCGGTGTGTGTATGCGGTGTGTATGCGTGCTTGCGGCGTATGTATGCGTTCCCGCGTGCTGTGTGTGTGTGTGTGTGAGCTGCAGGCTGCTCGGCACATGCGCACATGAGTAACTTGAGTAACTGGTGCGACAGGCCTGCTATATAGAAGTAAGATATTTTTATCTCCAAAGCAGTTGTATGCAAGTTTTTCAGCGCATCACATGGCGTATGAAACTTGTAAATAAACATATGCTATAACAGATTCAATTAAGAAAGAAAGGGTGCATATTCAGTGATGGGGGTTATAAATATGAATGAGCTTGTGTGCCCTCTCTTAACATTAAGTCACCCTGCTGAGTTAATGTACACAATCTGTTGTTTCTGACTTTTCTAAAGGTTTTCACTCCTGGCCTCTTACAAGGTTCCTGATTCTTTTGATTAACTAATACCTCTCCCTCCATTCTGTTTATTTCTTGGTGTTTTGAGTTGCCTTCTTTCCTTTTTTAGAAGAAGCTTCTCAGTGGAGTCGCTAAACGATTAGGGGTGTCTCAAAACAAGCCCCGGTTTGTTGGCATTTCTCTCTTCCCACGATGTTCCTAAAACAGTTTTCCTCGGAAGAACATGGATGCCATATTGGCCAAGACAGCATTTGGCTACGAGAGCATCATGGCTAGGACGCCATTTGGCTCTGAGAGAGAGGGGAGTGGAACGTGACTGTGATGCTATGAACACCATGACGTTTGTTGGAAATCACATGGTGAGATAATGGCAGTGGTCTGCTCCGATCTGGTTTACGGACGTCTTTGCTGCTCAGTGAGGGGGAGAGAGGGAGAGCTCTCCTCTGCTTGTATGCTCATGTCAATGTAATGGGGTGAGTTTATGATCCAGAGCTTGGAAATCACTGTGGCTCTTGGTTGGGGATATTGTGGGGCCTGTTGTGTTTGTGTGTTTTTGTGTGCGTCTTTATGAGCTCGAGTCTTGAGCCTTGAGACTCAGACTCGGTTTGCTTTACACTTGACTTCGGTGCGAGCTGCGCCAGCTGTAAGACATTACTTACTTGAGATCTGTGTGCTTTGAGACTCGAGAATTTCTGGAGACGGTGCAAAACATTAGGTCAGATTGTAAGGGCAGTTAAACATTATTACGGAATGCATTGTTGGTTTGTTGCATTGTTACTCCAAAATCCTTCAACTTTATCCATGCTCTGCAGAGTTCTGCCGGTGCTGTCTACCCGGGCATGGATTACAGAATGTTGATGTGCTAAGCTAAAGTCATTCTAGTGGTGTCTTATTACAATATAAATGTTACAAAAACATTCTAAATAAGTGGTGTAAATGTTTTGTGTATATCATAAAAGCCTGCTAGCATTAAGACGCCATCAAGCAAGCATAAGCTCCGGATGATATCGGAAGTCTCAGAAAAGATCAATAGTTTTGGTTTCGCTCCTCTTTTGAGGCTATGAAGTAGGCTATTTTTGTTAACAAACCATATCAATCGAAGAAATTAGCAGATTTCTTTTCATCTTTAAATTTTGAGGAGCACCGTTACCCCCCCATGCCTTTGTTGTGTGGATGTTGTGGCTGCAACTGAGAGAACGTGTGTTATGTCACAATATCGCTGAGGCAGGCATTCTTCTTGTTCACTGGTATATTGAGACAATTTGCATTGCTATTTCTTCATTATTGACATATTTTGGATACATTTGTCCCTTTGCCAATTCCCTCCTTGAAAGTGTTTTGCGTCACACATTAAACAATCTCTAGTGGAATCTACAATGAATCTGCCATTTATTGCAACTGTATCTCTGTCCACTTTCATTTATCTGTGTCCTGTTTTACTAAATAGACTTGAGACTTGACTTGCTCTTACTCTAAAGACTTCAAACTTGACTTGGTCTTGCACTGAGAAGAACTCAGACCTGACTTTGACTTGTCTCTGTGCTGCAGCTGGCCTGAAAACAAGCGTATTACCATTAACTGCAGGCCAGCACACCTCTGTTGCTGCCCCGAACAGCACCCTGCATGTAAATTTAACACAAGGTGTTAGCATCAATTAGCCATACGTATTAGCAGTAACATATCTCAGTTACATTCACATTGTTCATAACCGACTGCACCACAATACTAACGATGATACTGACGGCAACACGAATAATAACAACTAATGAACATATTATTAATTAACAGTCACTCGTGTAGACGAAGCGAGAAAGAGTGGCTGTTACCAACCAATTTAGAGAGAGGGTGGACTCAAATTTGTAGCATATATCTCCACACACACACACACACACACACACACACCTCTCTTTATGAACCACTAACCAAGTGGCTAGAATGTAGCACCATAGGGCTAACCCATCCTGCTGCTTTGCTGATCGGTCTGGCTTCATCATGCCCAGTGAGGGGTGCTGTGCTCGGGGGCAGCAGAGCATACAGGGGGGGGGGGGGGGGGGGGGGTAGCTTAACATCTCCACGAGTCTGTAATTGATTTCTTTAATTTGTTGCAATTGAAGCCGTTGTCGGCCTAGCGGGCGGCCATTTTCCCGGGCCTCTTTAATTAAATGGCAGGTCTTTAGGTGTGATAGGAACATTCCTTTGGCTCCCCTTGATTGTCCGCTCGGCTCGGAAACTCATTAACATTTCCCGCCGTCGCCTTTTGTGTGTTTCCGCACAAAGCTTCAGATGGAAACTCATCGCGGGCGCCGTCGCCTCACCGCGCCCCGCGCCCCGCTCTCGCGCTCCATCGCTCATCGGAGAGCGCTTAAAGCGCCGAGATGAAGAGCCGGGAACCAGATAACACGGCCGCGCGCCGCGGAGAGCCGACCGGCAAGGGGAGGTCGATGGAGGGCCGGGCCTCCGGGAGAGACCGGTGCCGCTGCTTGGAATCCGGTACATGTGGGCGGCATGTGGCTCAGGAGGTAGAGCGGGTTGGCTGGTGAAATGAAGGTTGCTAGTTCGATCCCAGGCTCCTCCTAGCCGAGTGTCGAGGTGTCCCTGAGCAAGACACTGAACTCTTACTGCTCCAGACGAGCTGGCTGTCGCCGTGCGTGGTTGACTCCGCCGTCGGTGTGTGAATGTGTGCATGAATGGGTGAATGTGAGGCAGTATTGTGAAGGGCTTTGAGTGGCCACTGGTTAGAAAAAACGGTATAAATGCAGTCCATCTAGCATTCACCCGGTAGGCCAGGGAGATGGACCGTAGTCAGGTCTCTCTCTGGAGGAGCCAGGGCGGGGTGGTGGGGCTGGAAGGGGGTCTGGGTGTGGTTCGGGTCTGGACCTGGGTGTGGGAATGGGTGTGGGACTTTGTGTGGACCTGGGTTTGGGTGGACCCTGGTACATACTAAGGGTTGAAGAGTCAGCACTACTTTCAGTTATGTTTGAGATGTGTGAGAGGGAGTTAATGTATTCATCGCTGAAGGGAAATTATGTTTCCCATAGCTGCTCCTCTGAATGAAAAAATATGGTATGCAATAATGTTGTGTGCAACTGTAGAATTGACTCAAGTGTGTGTGTGTGTGTGTGTGTGTGGACATAACTCTTACTTTTAAGATAATTATTTATTGGTCTTTTTATATATAGCAAAAACTTGTGTACACTCCGGGGTCGTCAAAGTGAGCACTAAGTACAACTTTGGACAACCTGTGGTTGACGGGCAGATCTCCTTTCCAACAGAGTAACTGTTGGGATGTGCTTGTACTTTTCCTCAACATGGTCGTATATCAAAAAAATATCTTATTGGATCGTTAAATTATTACAAACAACTTTTATCTTCTTGATCCTCATCCGTCTGATGGCGAAACACACGGATGGCGTTGCCGTGGGATACGCCTCCTCCCTCTCCCTCCCGCCCTCCCTCCCCCCCGGCCGGAAGCGCAGCAGTCTGCAGGTGGACACCTCCTCCTAATAATATCCTCCCATGCCTCCGCTCTCAGTGAGTCACAGATGTGCTCTCAAACAACTCTCCACTCCACCCTCTCAAAAAGTCTCTCTCTGTGTCCAACTCTCTTTCCCTCCCTCTCTCCTTCTGTCTCTCTCTTCCGGATCCCTCTCCCACTCTCTCCACCTCGCATCCTTCTCTCACAACATCTATCTCTCCCACTCTCTCTCTCCCTCCGGCCCCACTCTCGTCCTACATCACCCTCTCTTTCCATCTCCATCCCTTTCTCCCCCTCTCTCTCTCCCTCCATCTCACTCTCTCTCCCTCCATCTCTCTGTCTCTCTCTCTCTGTCCATCTCTCTCTCCCATTCTGTGTCTCTCCACCCTCTCCATCTCTGTATCTCTGCCTCGCTCTGTCTCTAAGTGATGTACAGCAGTGGCCCCCGCCTCCCGCCCCCATATATCAGAGTCAGATCAACCGGGGGTTTGCCCGCCTCGCTGCCTCCCCCCCCCCCCCCCCCCCACACTCTCCCCACTCTCCCCCTTCCTCCCGTACCTGTCTGCGCTCAGCCGGGAACTGCTCTCTAAACCAGGGCCTACGGTGTGCAGTACGCTGCTGCCAGGCCTCAAACTATTCCCTCTTTCCAACCTTCTATCCTTGCTTCCTTCTCGCCTTCCTTCTTTGCTTCATTCTTTTCTTCCTGCCTGCTTCCCTACTTCCAACCCTCCCTGCCTCCTTTCTTCCTCCCTTCCCTCCTTCTCTCCTCCCTTCCTCACTTCCTTCCTTCCTGTTTCCTTCTCTCATTCCTTCCATCCTTCCTTACTTTCCAGCCCTCCCTGCCTCCTTTCTTTCCAACCCTCCCTCCTCCATTCCCTCATACTTCCCTTTCTCCCCCTTTTCATCCATCCTTTCATTCCTGAGTGCCTCCCTCCCTTCCTTAAAACAAAACCTTTCCTTAATGCTGTGCTACATCAGTCACTTAGAACTTAATCTGACCGATCACAGACCCAATAAGCCGATCCCAGATTGTATTATGGTGATCGACGTGGTCTTTTTTTCTTCTTTTCCTCTTCTCATTGTCATTGTGGCTGCGACATCACTGCCGCTTGTCTGAATGCCGGTATGTAATGTGTGCTGTGCTGTAATGTTCTCCGTCCCGCGTGGATATTTTCCCCGTTTTGTATTGTTTTTCCTGCCGAGCACAGGCCGCCCCGTGGGAAATATGCAAACGACTGAACTCAACCGAACACCCCCTAAAAATAATGAACTGACAAGGGGGAATTTCTTTCCTTTTTCCTACGCAGTTTTTATTATTCATTCGGCTGCCCTCTGTTCTTCATTGAGAGTTCAGGGGCATATTTTAGTATTAATGTCGAGTTGAAATTCATGTCTTCAATCTCCCGGCTTTCGGCGAGTTATCGCCGGCAGACGATGATGATGACGGCGAAATGGCCGACACGGAGGCTGGTGTTTAACTGTCGCCCCAAAGGCCAGGCGCTACGAGAGGTTAGCAACTCTCTGTTAGAAAGTACAAGCACAATGTCAGACCCTCTGCCCTCCTCCATTTCCGGTGAGGCGGAGGGATCTTTTGAATGTTTGCATGAAGGGGTAAATGTTATTGGCAATATGGTAAAGCGCTTTGGTGGCCACTGGTTAGAAAAGCACAGTATAAATGCAGTCCATTTACCGTTCACCCGGTAGGCCTGGGAGACAGACCCGTAGTCAGGTCTCTCTCTGGAGGGGCCAGGGCGGGGTGGTGGGGCTGGAGGGGAGTCTGGGTCTGGGTGGGGATCAGGGTCCGGTTAGGCGGAGGGATCTTTCAAGGCGAAAAGGCGGCCGACGGTGTGCGACCTAAGCGGCCACGTTCACGGGAGGATTCCTCCGACCGATCGCGACGTAACAGGAGTCGTTTTAACAACGCGGTCCGTGTGATTATTTTGGATATCCATTTGAAAGCAATTAGACGTGAGGTGCTTCCCCAGTGGGGTGGGGATGACTCGTGATAATTGCTGTGAAATGAACAGCGTGCGAGTGGAGAGAGACGCGCGGCGAGCGGCGAGCGGCAAGGGTTTCCTCTCGATGGAGACGGCCTCTGCTTTTGTCAGCTCACCAGGAAATTAGGCAGCCAGCGATAACGGGCCCCCGATGAATAGCGAATCCAGCCCTGTGTGTGTGTGTGTGTGTGTGTGTGTGTGTGTGTGTGTGTGTGTGTGTGTGTGTGTGTGTGTGTGTGTGTGGTGTGTGTGTGTTTGCATCCATACAGTTCTATCTAGTGTGTGTACTCTTTGTGTGTGTAGAGTGTGTAAAATGTGCTCTAATGTGTGGAGGGTGATATTCACTCCATTTCAGGCTATTAGAGGAATGGAGTGTTTCCCGCGGCCCCCTGCTGTTCCTGTGAGATCTGGGGGAGGGAGGGGGTCTTTACCCACCGCTGCACCCAGAAACGCATCAGCGGTGCTGGGTGTAGACAGCCGGCCTCCCCCTCCTGTTTGAGCACAGCAGCGAACCCCTCTTCCTCCAGGATAGACGAGTCAGAATCCCTCCGTGAGCCGTTTAATCCCTCCCTGCTCCTTAAAGGGGAACCGAACCCTGACTATGTTTGTGGATTGGTTTGCGTCAGATGACTCCCCCTATAGGTTAATCACTTGGTTAAAGCTCTTCTTCGGGTCGGCTTGTTTATATAGAGCTTTTCTCACCAGAAGCCACTCAAAGGGCTTCACAATATTGCCCAACATTCACACACACATTCACACACCAACGGCGGTGTTAACCATGCAAGGCTCGTCAGGAGCAGTCAGGGTTGACGTTTCTTGCTCAGTTAACCGCTTTTACTTGGTAAAAGCTGTTATTCGTCCACCTCTGAGTCTGCTAAATCCAGCCAGCGAAGAAGTGGCAAGCGGGTGTTTTCATTCCTCTGGTCTGTCATGACGCACCTGTGACCGACCATCAGCATGGAGGTCTTGAGGTCTGGAGGTCTGGAGGTCTGGGTCAGCCCAGCAGTACCGGGGTGCAGGCAGGGGCCCCACCGACTGAGACCCGGGGGCCTGGCAGCCCTGCATATTATTAGGTAGAGGAGGGTGAGGAGGAGGAAGTGAACTGAAATAACTGCAGTATTTTGTTTAGGGGATCTTCTTTTAAAGGAGAGAGGGTAGACCCGCTGTCAGCATGAGATCAGTATGGGGGCGGTGCCAGCGGAGGGAGACCCTCTCTGCCTCCCACTCTCTTTCTCTCTCCTTATCGCTCTCTGGCTCGCTCTCTTTGTCTCTGTCTTTCTCTGTATTTGTCTGTCTGTCTCTGTCTCTGTGTGTGTGTGTCTTTGTGTCTATGTCTCTATGTTTGTGTGTGTGTCTCTCTGTGTGTTTGTCTCTGGGTTTCTCTCTCTCTCTCTCTCTCGCTCTCTCTCTCTCTCTCTGTTTCTCTCTGTCTCTCTCTATGTTTCATAAACATTTTGAATTGAATTGAATTGAATTGAATTGAATTTGATTTGTTCCTGTGTATGAAACTCTCAGTCTCCGTCTCTGTTTATATAGGGTCCATAGCAACCAACCTATCAACGATAGAAACACTGCATTCCACCAATCTGTCTCGATCAAACTGTCTCATGAGCTAAACATCTTATACATTCACTGAACAAAGACTATCAAGCGAGGTATAATACAACTTTTGAAATGTTGCAAAACTAAAGTGCAACATGTAGGTTCAACCAACTGGTTTGGAGAGAATTAACCAGGGTACGCAAAGCATAGTGGAGCATTGGTCAGAGGTATGCGGTGTAGCCTACGTCCCCTGTGGCTGGAACAAACAGTCAAAGAGGTGGAGGTTGCGAACCAGAAAACAAAGTCGCCTTGAGAAAAATGGTAAATGGACTGCATTTATATAGCGCTTTCTAACCACTGGCCACTCAAAGCACTTTACAATATTGCCTAACATCCACCCATTTCATTCACACATTCACACACCGACGGCGTTGTCAGCCATGCAAGGCGACAGCCAGCTCATCAGGAGAAGTCAGGGTGAGGCGTCTTGCTCAGGGACACCTCGAAACTCAGCTAGGAGGAGCCGGGGATCGAACTAGCTGGTAGCTTCCAGTTACCAGCCAACCCGCTCTAACTCCTCAGCCACATGCCGCCCCAGGATGGATGAGCAGAGGAACGTTTTTGTCTGCTCCTCGGGCCACACTTACCCGTTGTTGCTCCCATGTTTCCACGCGTTATCGGAATATCCCGTAAGACACCGACAGCGGAAACGGTGGATTTAGATCGCTCCTGTGAGTGAAATGTTTGCTACGTTGCTATTTATCCGGCAAAGGTGTTTCAATCTCCCATTTAGCACATTAAGTCTTTTCAAGAAAAAAGCCAAAACCACCTCAAGCGATTCTTAAAACTCTCTTGCGAAATGTAGGACTTTCTGAGAGAGACCTTTTTTCTTCAGAATTCTCCCCTTTCCATCAAGCTTTTCTTATGCTATACTTCGACACGCGTATAAAAATAAGTTGATGGAGAAACATTTCCTGTCTCCCTCCCTCCCTCCCTCCCCCTCCCTCCACCTCTCCCTCCCTCTGTCACTCTTTGTACCTCACCTCCAGTGACAGTGCCGTGCTGGGTCCCCCAGAGGTGGAGCCGCTGCTGAGACGATGGTGATGATGACACGGATGCCAACAGAAGGAGGAAGAGTAAGTGGAGGCTGTCAGATAAATGCTCTGTCAGGAGGAGGAGAGGAGAGGAGGGGGAAGGGTATATGATGGAAGAGAGGAGGAGGCAGAGGGGAAGAGGTGAAGACGGGGAGGAAGAGGAGAAGGGAGAGAGGAGTGGGGAGATGATAGGAGCGTCGTGGGGGAGGGAGGTGACAGGAGAGTGGAGAGGTGTTGAGGAAAGTGTCTTCTTCAGAACGCCAGGGATTCCCTCACCAGGCAATCAGCCGAAGGGAAGCTGAATATTCTGCTGGTGATGGTGCACAAAGTGTCCCCGTGTGACAAAGACCCCTAAAAGCCGTTCCTCGGTGTGCACTAATCCTCACTTTTCTCCTGTCTCACTCTTGTCTTGGAGTGACAGGGGGAGGGGGCGGGGGATGACGTCCCCCTGACAGGCGGACTCTGCCAGCGCTGCTTGTTTATGGAGATACATCCAGGCGGGGGCGCAGCCAGCCAGCCACCAGCCCCCCCCCCCAGGCACTCCAGAGCCGGTGTCTGGATGAGTGGTGGTGGAGGAACCCCCGCCTGTGACTAATGCAGGGCATGCTGGGATACCGTCATCCTTGGAGAGGTCCGGGTCTGGCTGACGGAGGCTGAGTGATGAACGCCGTTAGCGGGGAGGATCTGCATGTCTTAGTCATCAGCTGATCAGCTGTTTCATCAGCGGTGTCATCGATCAACCACTGCGCTTCAAAGTGTCTGGCGGTTTGATGTTAACCCAGATATGAGACACCCTCCTTTTTCCCTCTTGCTGCTCACCTCTCGGAATCAAAGCCTCAACAAACCGTGTTTTATTGAAGTTGTCGCTGAGGTCCTCTTTTTTATCAGAATATTCCTCTGAGGAGAGAGAGGAGAGGGATGTGTGTATGACACGGGGGTTCGGTGATGCGAAAGCACCAAGTAGGGTGAACCCGCTCTGAACCTAGCCGGTGTGCAGATATATGCAGATGAGCTGGCAGGTGAACTGGAACGGGGAGGCAGCGGTGGTGAAGGGGTGGGACATCAAGGCACAGGGACATATTGACGTTGCATATTCATAAATCCTGGCACTCGCGGTATGGGCGACGAGAGATGGGAGTCCTTTCCTCTGTTCGTTTGGCATTTTTGGAGGAAAATACATTAACCCACTTATTTGGGATGTGGAATATTGTTGTGGTTTAATAATGCAGAATGCGATATTGCATTTTTAAATCTCGTAAATAATGTACGTTTCAAACTGCAGCGCCGAGTCTACTTTTGAAAGGAAAACTAAAACAATTCATTAGTTATCTGTCATTGTGGATGATATCCACAATGACTAATAAAGAAATATCCACATTTGTAGAAATATCTAATTCGGAATGTGTTATTAATGTTTGAATAACACATTCCTTTTTCTTAAACTTACTGACAATAAATGTTAGGGCTGCTCGATTATGGAAACAACCATAATCACGATTACTTTGGTCAATATTGAAATCACGATTATTCAAACGATTATTTTTTTATGATGTATTTATGCAGCATATCTCTCCAAAAACACTTAGTAACTGAGAACTTTGAAATTTCGCCTTAAAAAATACACAAAATGCGAAAACTCTATTATATTAGTTTTGTGATCGTTGACGCAAAAATCGAAATCGAGATAGAAATTCAATTAATTGCCCAGCCCTAATAAATATATCATAATAATACATAATATTCAAGTCTATACTGCATATTCATGTTAATTTAGTTTTTCTACAACAGTGCAACAGTTGACTTTACAACTGTTTGGAAATCCTTGACACCCGGAAAACTAACACGTGCATCCTTGAATGTTGATCAGCCGTGTACCCATGATGCATTGCTCTCATCATGGGACCTCGTTTCCCGCTGATGAATGGGTCTTGTCTGGGTGACCCGACCCCACCCAACCCCACCACCGCCCTGTTACCCAGCAGCCCCTGTTGGTGTCACGGTGATGTAGGACCTAAAGCACGAGAAGGCTCGATCCACCACGACAACATAGGGTGGCATGAGGGGGGGGGGGTGGAGCTTGTTGTTTAAGACAAATGACTGGGAGTGGGACTGGAAGTGTGTGTGTGTGTGTGTGTGTGTGTGTGTGTGTGTGTGTGTGTGCGTGTGTGTCTGCTCTCTCTTCCACTTCCACCAAATCTTCACCCCTTCATCCTCTCCTTCACCCCACGGACCGGCCCCTCCCCCCCGTTGTGAATCGTGACTAACTCCACCCCCTTTGTTACCCCTCCTCCTCACTCTCATTACTCCACCACCCCCTCTCCCCTATACCATAACTCCTCCCCCCCCCCCGACCACGACACAGCAGGGTGGGGGCTTCTGTGACCCCACCCTGCCCGTTCCTTCTAATCTGATGATAATGATATTTGCTGAGAGTGACCTCTGCGTGCTCAGTGTAATTACCCCCTCCCCTCTCGGTGGCCGCTCTGTGATCGCTGCTATCGGGAATCGATGATCCATAAGAAGAGCCCATCAAGGCTTGTTATTATCACCGCGTCTCCCCCCCCCACCCTGGCATCACGCTTAATATGGGGGCTTTTGTTTTTTCACCGCACTGCTCAACCTTTATTTGTCAATAGATTTTCTTTTGAGCAGGGGGAGGTCGGGGGAGGGGGGGAGGGTGAAGCGAGTATGTAACTATAAGTGTGTATGAGTGTGTAATATAATACAGAGAGAAACATCCACAATGCCGAATCCTCAATCAACCTTTTTAAGAGACCAAACAAACCAACCAACAGATAACCGACCGTGTCGTGTGAGCGTGAGACGTCTGATTTCAGCTAAAATACTTGTGCTGTGGTGTTCATAATTTAAAAGCGCTGCGCCAATCGGGGCATTGTTTGTTTTGTCTAAACAAGGTGCTGTGACTGTGTGTGTCAGCGCCAAACGCACAGGGAGCGATAGAATAGAAATAGCCTTAAAAACAACGACTGGTGCCAAGGCTGCACCCATGGGTGGCTTCGGCTTCGACGGAGACGTAATATTCTGAAACACTGCGCCACGGGCGGCGTTATAGATGGGGGGAAAAGCCACTGCAAGTGCCGCTGCTGCTTTAAGCGACTCTCGGATGACGGGCCATTCTTTATGGCGGGACGTTAAGTCCCTGCGTCCCGGCCTCGCAGACGATCCTGGCAGCATCGTTTGGTTCCTTTAATGATGATACCATTGGGCTTAGCGGGGGACTCTGCCTCTCTCTCCCCCTCCACACCCCCCCGCTGTGCGTCTGTAAGTGGATAACAGTTCAGAGCGGTGGGGGCGGGGGCTGCTGTTAAAAATACGCCATCCATTATATATGCTCATCCTGGGTTAGGAGGCATTAGGCCGGAGCCGCTGGTGGCCGTTGGCTGACCCCCCCCCCCCACCCCAGATCGGCTTTGCTTTGGATGAGGAACCCGGCGCTGTATCTCTTCTTCTCCCCCCCAAAAAAACTCAGCCTGATTCTTGTTCTCTCCGGAACGTTTCAGCTTAGCAGTTTGGAGGTGTCCGATGGCTGACCGTCCCGCGCTCTGGTGCGGCTGTTGTTGTCCTTGCTGTTTGTTGCTGTTTGTTTGTGTGTGTGTGTGTGTGTGTGTTTTTCATTTCTCTATCTTTATGAGGCCCAAACTTGTTATTTCAGCAGCTTGTTTTCGGCGACCTTTGACCTGTTGCGTTACTCCGCTATCTGTTATTGTCCAGGTCGGCCACCAGATAAGACCAGCGCAGTCGAGGTGTTTTATCGAAGGCCCGGGTTGGGTCAGGGCGGGGGGGAGGGGGGCGTGGGGGGGGGGGGGTGTGTGTGTGCTGGCGAACAGAGCGGGAGCAAAGTTGAAATGTTCTCTCAAAACAACGAGGATGACCCCCAGGTGATCCCGTCCCCCCCAACGCCCATGTTCGTGCCACCGTCCGTTTCCTGTTGCCACAATGAATGGCTTTTAATCTTGTCGGGGGCTCGGGCGCTGGACTCGCACACACTGTTTGATGCGAAGTCCAGGATCAGGTCAAGGGGTCGGATCCCTCAGATGGAACGGAGTCCACGGGACCATGCAGGTACGGCCTCGCAATTTCCTCCTCCCTGACCCCTGTGAGTCCGCCCCGCTCGGCCAACATCTGGTGGCCGTCTGCCTTTATGAGGTTACGGGAACCGCACTAACACAGCAATCAGCGTTTATTGACCGCCGGTGTTCCCGAGCCTTTCATAGTCGTATATATTCTCTTTTACAACACCGTCCCTGGCCGAGAGTTCCACCACGGCCAACCCCCCCCCCCCCCCCCCCCCCCCCCTGCCCCCGAGCGGGATGCAGAGGGATGGGTGAGGAGCATCGGTGAGGTCCAGCAGGGGGTCCGAGAGGGAAAGGACCCACCGGCAAATATACAGGGGAGAGAAAAGGAATATAGAGGGAGACAAAGAGGTCAGATAGGCAAGGTGAGCCCATCGATGGCCATGTGGCGCGGAAGGTTGTGGACGTTTATTTGTAGCCCCCAGGGGGTCGTTGTGGCTGGGGAGGGTAGGGAGTACAGGGGTGGGGGTGGGGGTGGTGGTAGTGGTGGTACAGGTGATAAGCAGAAGAGGTTGAGGAGATCGATATGTTTGTGCAGAGGCCGGCGAGCAGTGGTGAAGTCTTGAGTAGGCCCTTTGCCTGGGGAGAGAGGGAGAGAGGGAGGGAAAGGGAGGGGGAGAGAGAGGGAGGGAGGGAGAGATGGAGGGAGAGACTCACTCATTCCATAACGCATGTGTAACGGAAAAAAACTCTGCTTTTAGCACAAAGTAGAAACACATATTTAAATATAAAACGTGCTTCAAATAAATATTGCCGTACTTCTGTTTACACTTTCATCTGTCGCCACCAATCTTGTAATTCGCTCTGACTCCCTGAAACCTGGCTCGCACAGGAAGTCGAGCATGCGGACCCCAGCTGTGAGTGACATATGGACACAGAGTCATGCTCGGATTAAGGACCCCCTGCATATGTTTTATGTTCAGCATATTTTTACATGTTGGAGATCAAAGCAATGCTGCTGCAAGGCTCCGCTGCCAAATATTGGCATGCAGGATTATGAATCTCGAGGCCATAGCGTCTTGTCCTTCTCCAGTATGGAAATTAGGGCCATGAGATCCTAGCATGCTAATAAATTGGATTATTTATATTAATGACTGTTTCTGGTATTTTCTCTTTTTTTTCAGACTTTAAAACGATTAATGTACAATTTGTGGAGGAGTATGGTATAATTGTTAAATGAGTATGATTGTTTTGTTGCTCTCACGCTGAACTTGCCTAAGACTTGCAGTTTTACTTCCCATGTGTTTGTTCAGCCAGGATCAAAGGCCTCGGTGTAATGCCTTACTCGGCAAAAAAGTAACACAATACAAAACCTAGTTGGGGTGAGGGTGTCTTTGTGCAAAGACACTCTGCACACAGCTGTTTCATTTTGTTCTGTGACCATGTGATCTCTCTCTCTCTTCCACTTTCTCCACCATAGATGCTAAAAGGCATCCAGACTGCTCTCTGCATTTTTATTCTTTTGTTTTTTAATTTGTCAAAAAGAGACAATGTTCCCTATTTCTTTTTCACTTTGCTGTGAAAGCGTTCAGGCAGGTATGAGGAACACAGAAAGCCCTGACGGAGCAGAGAAAAAAGACTGCCCTTCAACGGTTAGCGGCCGTTGTAGCACGCGCTAATCATCCCGCTGGGTTCAACTTGAACAATAAAGTTTCAGTGGGCGTCTTCACATCTTCCCCACCACCGGTGTCAACCTTTTTAAAGTTGATATACACACAAATATATATTTTGTTTGGCGCTCGCGTCGCATTTGGATTCTGGAAATTAACTTTTGAGGCAACAAGCGGTGTGTGTGTGTGTGTATGTCTTCATATTCGAACACGCTACCGAGAAGCATTTCTCTGCTAATGGTTTTTGACATTGTTTTCCTTGAACAAACTCAAAGGTTTCCAACGATGCATTTCCTCACTAAGTCTTTATTTATTTCTCATATGAATGGGTCTAGACAAAAGAACAAGTCCTCCTACTCGTCCTTGCCTGATGTACTAACAGCAGGTCTCTACCCAACGACTAGTTTGATATTATTGTTGACTCTCAATCTGTCTTCATGATGATTGCAGCTTGCAATACTTGGCTACAGTCGACGATTGGCCGGTATTTGTAATATGTTAACCGCATTAAGCTGCTATCCAGTATGGAGACGTTCACATCAATTGGAGACTTTGAAGGAGTGCCAGCTTGGCAGTGGTTGAATTAAATAGCCAACAGATTTGTTATGAGAGATAGTATTTTATAAAGAGTGAGGAGAGAAGGGTAGAGGAACATCAAGTGATTCCAGGATGCTTCACACCGTCTCTTAGATTTGTTTCTTCAAACACATTTCTCAGAAGTTCTCTAAGCCTCAGAAAAGGATAATTCAATCATAATCTTCTTTCCCGATGCACTCATTTCCTGGACACGATAACACTTGAACTTAGCAGCCCCCTTTTTGCAAATCACAGCGTTTTCTTTTTATCAGCGATGGTCTGAGATGGTCCTTCAACCTCTGAAATTACAGAAAATATTATTTTTGAAGGAAAGGTATTTTTCTGGTGTTGCAGAAGCACAAGCCCTGGGCGTCGTGGATTTGTGCCCGGGCGTGTTAAACCACACCTGTGGAGAAAACAAATCGACTCCATGTTTAATGAAAGTGCCCTGAAGACCCGTTTGAATTTGGTGGGGCAGCAGCTCGCGGTGTCGTGCCAAATGTCTTCGTTAACGCTCTCCTAACGACTTCTGTGTCCTTTGACATCCTGTCTGCTCTCCGATGTGCGAGATGATGTGATTTGGAAAATTAACCAACGACAAAGGCTTGTTGACTGCTGGTGTTTTTATAGCCCCTCCAATGCGACCTTCTTTCCTTCCTTCCTTCCTTTCTCCCTCCCTTGCAGTCTTTCCTTCCATCCTAGCCCTATGCAGAATGAACCGAAGCTGAGTTCAGACTGAGTATATAAAGAAAGGTCTGGATAGCATCATAAGAAGGTGTATGGTGAACCAGATGCACCCTTTTTGGTACGTTCTTAATCTCCAAGCATTGGTTAATCGCAAGTCTCTGATAACGGATACACTTAACTGAGGTTTTTTTTTTAAACAGAATTATCTGTGTGCCACAGATGGAACTAAATGGACGGCCCCTGGCGTCCATTTTGTAAAAACTCTTCACGGCATAAAACACCGCCATCTATACTGAAGTGTGTGTGTGTGTGTCTGTCTGTGTCTGTGTGTGTGTGACCCCTCTTGGCTGTGACTGGCTAAATGATTTATCAGAGAGTGCTATTGGCTGGTTATTTCATTTTGGCAACTAATAGTTCCGTGGTCACTCCGTTCCCTGGCTGATCCCCTTTGATATGGTCCTTGCTCTCCAGCGAGCCCTCCTTCACACGTGCCAATCACTATAATCAAGACCCCAAGGGTCGCCCACCCTCCAGCCTCCCCCAGACCTCTGCCTGCCTGCACTTCAGAGGCGGTGGTGGTGATGATGAAGACGGACTGGGGGCTTTCTTCACCTGGTCCTGTCACCAGGAAAGGGCAACGGCGGCCATGTTCTCTGACCCGTCCCCACTCCGTCGTAATCCATCCCATCTGAGGGAGAAATTCATTTGATCTGACACAATCGGGGTTGGGATCGCATGGGAATACACGCAAACACACACACACACACACACACACACACACACACACACACACACACACACACACACACACACACACACACACACACACACACACACACACACACACACACACACACACACACACACACACACACACACACACACACACACACACACACACACACAAATACCGGGCATGTTTTGTACCGTTCATTTTCAATATCTTGTTGTTGTTTCTTTAATGGTGCCATCGGGGTTACGCCGTTTCCTTTGCGAGCGACGCCACCGGTGCCTCCTCCATCCCCGCCTCCCCCCTCCTCTCTCTGTAATGGCACCCTGCGGTGCTTTAATACACAGAAGCAACACAAATGACAGACTATCAAACCTAACGACGCCGTCCTCGTCAGCATCAGCTCTTTGCTGCTCTTCCTCACTTGTTCTTTTCTTTTCTGCATCCTTTTCCACAGCGGCGGGGGGACAAAATACTGCCGCCGCCGAATGCTAATGCGTGATGGGAGATATCGTTGTTTTCGGCACGTTAGTCTACAACACATTAGGAGCTCCAGTGTTTATTTCCCCCGCTCTCTTTACACAGTCTCGGCCCCGCGGGGTCTGGGGGATGTAAACGCAGAGGAAGGTTGGGGGACGGGGACAGGGGGTTGAACCCGTGTAAGGGACCCTAATCTGTAATTACATCCAGGGAAGGAGTTCAGTGTCTGGGGTGCTGGGGCCTGCCCCCCCCCAACACACCCCAAGTACAGCCTCCAGCCACCACCACCGCAGCCCAGCGCCTCACAGATGGAGCGATTGTGTAGGGAGAGCAAACAGCAAACGCATGGATGAAAGAAAAACCTGATAAAAACGAAAAAAAATAGGGGTGGGTGGTGGGGGGGGGGGGGGGGGGGTTGAGGGGGAGAAAGCAAACAGATTGACTTTGGTGAGAGGTCACTTTTGAAAGGTCTCCCCCAGTGATTGCTTCCAAAGTACCTTTTTTCTCCCCCCAACCCCTCCCCCCCCCCCTCACCAGCAGGACACCCCTGAGATGTGAAGTGTAAGGTTATACTATGGCCCGCTGCTCGATATTAATGGTGACTTTGGCTCACCTAATACAGATTCTCAGGGTTATCGGCCCCCGGGTGCCTGCTGCTGCTGCACACAGTGTGAATGTAGAAGGACCTCCAGTTCCTTCTCCTCCCTCTCTCCCGCGCCGCAGCCCCCACGGTCTCCCCTAGCCTGGTCACCAAGGCCTTGCCAGTCTCCCTTGCTCTCAAGGTCACCCCCCCCCTTCCCTCCCCCCCCCCCCCCCCCCACTGCCAGGGATGAAACCATCACCTGCTGATTTTAAATACCCGGTCCTGAGTCACTGCTTAACTGCCCCGCCCGCCCCACCCCGTCTTCTTTAACCAGCCCCACTCCTCACCTCCAATGCCACTCTCTTTTAACTCCTGATTATTCTGTTTCCCGGCCTGCTGATTGTAATTTGTGATCAGAGGAGAGGTTGAGCGAGGGGGACGGAGAGGGGAGGTGGTGGAGGAGGGTGCTGGCTCTCTCTCTCGCCTCGGCACTGGAGTTACCTGCAGGGCGCCGGGCAAACGAGGGAAGGTTATGATCAAGGGGGGCTCGCCTACAAAGACGCCCGCTAAGCACACGCCATGTTTTGGTGGGTTTCATCTGGGCTTTTTAGTCCGCTGTGTTTTATGTCAAGAGTTAAAGGGGCTCGAAGCGTCTAGAATGCTAAGGAGCGAGTCCCAGTGGGGGAGGCCAGCCCCCCGGTAATTTGATGATGGTTGGGACACATTATAATAATCATAATACAGCGTGTTAAGCATTATCCCCACAACCATCACCTCTTCTTCCTCTACCACCATAGCACTACCAACACAATTGGGAATGTGCCCCAATCTATTTCCCTCAGCATCTTTTTCATACTTCATACTGCATTTGGAAAGCCTCCAACGCCGCCAGGTGATTGGCTGCAACCCGTATAGTACGTCCGTAATGGTGCAGCATCTCCGCTGTGGATCCCAAATTACATAGTGTACCTAACACCTACATTATGGTCTTGCATACCTTAGCACAGATAAAAGCCCCCTGCCTATGGCTGTTACATGACAGCCCGCGGCTCGCCGGTGAATATATATCTTTTCCAACAGTTTCTCCCTCATTACTTATGTAGATACAGCTAATGCTCACTTTACCAGGAAAAATGTTTTTTTTAATGATGGCGGAGGGATTTTTTTTTTTTCTAGGTAGTTGTTATGGAAACTGCAGCTGCAGCCTAAGCGTGTGTTGTGGCTCATCTCTCTCTCGCCTTCTCTCTCGCTCTCGCTCTGTCACTCTCTCTCTCTCTCTCCCTCTCTCTCGCCCTCTCCCTCTCGCTCTATGTCTTCGTCTCTGTCTCTATGTCTTCGTCTCTGTTAGTCTCTCTCTCCCTCTCTGCCTCTCTCTCCCTCTCTGTCTCTCTCTCCCTCTCTCCCTCTCTCCCCCTCTTCTGTATTCTCTTCCTCTTCAAGCCAGTGAACACAGAGTGTTGAAGTCATTACCAGAGTACATGTGGTTCCGGACAGTGCCTTGACATGTGGGGACAAGCGCCCGCACATATGAAGAACAATCCCTGGGCGTCAGGAACCTGGGCTGGGGTACATGATGACCAGTACCCCAACATCTGGGGACCAGGAGGGGGGTAACAAGTGCCTCCACATCTAGGGACCAGTAGAGGGTTACAAAGCTCTCCACATCTGGGGACCAGGTGGGGTAACAAGTACCTCCACATCTGGGGAGCAGTAGAGGGTAACAAGTGCCTCCACATTTGGGTACCAGTAGAGGGTAACACGTACCTCCACATCTGGGGAGCAGTAGAGGGTAACAAGTACCTCCACATCTGGGGACCAGGGCAGGGGTGTACACAGGGACAATGCCTCCACACCAGGGGACCAGTAGGGGGTATAAACACCTCCACATCTGGGGACCAGGGCAGGGGGACTTCTCAGTAGTCTTCTGAGTGTGCAGCATGTGTGCTTGGCCACACCGTTCTTTGTTGACAATTTGCTGCTCTGTATTTATTGTCATGTAAACTGGAGAGGGAATATTCCTGCTGTATAATCAATATCTGAGTGTAAGTGTAATGTATGGGGTTACGCCGGTACAACCAGGGCCATGTCTATATTTAGTAATGGCAATAATTTTTAGATATTAATAATATAGAGGAAAGTTTTGTCCTGCCATGATATCCTTTTATCCTTGGCAAAGCATTGCATTACTGTTAGCTGTTCCGAGCTGTTTTCAAGGACTGGAGTTGATGTTGGCTCATCCTGCTAGTAAGAATACTCTTGACGATGAGGGGTAGGGGGTTGAGGGGGGCAGCCCTTTAACACTCTGACTGACTGACAGTTAATGGTGGAGGGAGGAATGGTAGCAGGGAAGGTAAAGGAAAAACAATGACCCATGAACAGTATTGCCTCTGTTTTGCTGCATCTTGTTCACGTGTGATGTGATATGTGTTAAAATCTGCCCTGCCTGTTGAGCAAGTGACCTCTCTGGGGCTGACTGCAGTGCAAGGCCAGGTTGGATCTTATCTGGGTGTCAGTTCATATCTTTGGTGTGATAGACACCAGTTTTATTGACTTTACAGCAAGATAACATGTTTGGGCCGACTATCTTTTATCTTCATCTTTATGCGCGCCAACGCATTTAATGAGTTCAAGCTGGGATGGGTAGTTTATTTTATATGCATGTGTTTGTCATGTTTGTTGAAATTCTCTTTTACTTCTGAACGGCGATAAATAAATCGAATGCCGTGACAAAAGAAAAAAGGTAGAATCTTGTATTGGGTGGACGCAGGTCTGCTAGCGAGCTAGCGTATGTTTTGGGGATGTGTCTTACGAGGGAGGCCTGAAGGGAGGTTTTGGAACTAACAACAATCTAGTCCATGATCATGTTCTTTTTCATGTAGGCTACTCCGTCCTGGCTTGCCTTGTCGCCCTATTACGTGCGTGCACTGGAAATTCGAATATGTACCCCGCCCATATTTCTATAAAAGTATAGAGATACATATGCCGTTGATTTTTTCATCATGGAGGGTGAAGAATTGGCCATGGCATGAGAGTCCAAGGTGATTTGCAATGCACTATTTGTGAAGAGGATGAAATGTCGGCAAGGACACAGAAGAGCTTAAGGAATCTACACCACAACGAAGTCAGAAGATTGGCATGGCCTCAGTGTCAGACTTTTTGTCTACAGTGGCAATGCTAATGCTAACTAACTTACTATATTTTAATTTCAGAGCGGAAGGGAGCTAGCTCTAGTGCAAGGAGTATTTATACCAATGCCTTTTAAATGGTATTTAATTTTACAATGTAAACAAGGTTATATCAGTTCTATATAATTTTATATTATTATTAGGATACATTTTGACATGAATATATGGTTGCTGACCCTTTCCCAAGCCATTGAACGACATATCTGAAGAACATGGCGAATCATACCGGGTGTCGCTTGCTGTTGGGTCTCTGCTGTGCCTCCTACTTTAACTGGCATTTATGAACGTAACACAGTTCAGCAACGCTTACTTAGCTGTTAATTTTAGCTCTCGCCATGACTACAGCGTGGCGTGCGCACATACAAGTGATCACTAATTGGGTGTGCATGAGAACACACAGACATGCTGAGGTTGTCTGATGTGGATGTGTGGCGTTTCAAAACGTGTTACTGCATTTTCTTAAAAATTTTGCTCGGATGAATTTCCAACAGAAAAATTTTGAAGGAAAAAACTTGGCTCTGACGATATCGGTAATGATCTCCTTGTAAACCCTGCTGAAATAGTGCAGTGACCTTATTATTGTTGCCATAGTTACTGAATGGCGGGGTTAGAGCTGGTATCTGCGGAGGCTTCACACAAAATAACTGCATTCTCAAAGCAGATAGCAATAGCGGTTAACTTCCAATAAGGGTTTATTCTTACATCCTGAGTTGACCTTTCAAGAGCCAACCGATCTCTCGACGACTAAATTGTGTATTTTGGAAGCACACGTAACGGCGATTATTTTACATTAATGGCACAGTGAACATACATTATGCATGCTTTTTTTCTCTTGACAGCATGTTAAAGCGTGGCTCAACCGACTAATGAGCTAACCATGTTGGCAATAGGCCACGCAGCCAGCCAGGGTTAGAGTCTGACCAGCCCTGCTATGCTACACGTCATCGCCTCTCATCTCCAACTCACTCTCCTGGTCACTCCCTGTATCTGAATTCACCGCAAGATGCTTTGGATAAAAAGCAAAACGACTAAATGGTCGTGGGGGAACTGAATAGTAATGCGAGTTAGCGTCCAAGGACGGACTGAATTCAGGTACTAGCGCTGCGCCGTCTGCGCCCTTCGTCTCATCTTTGAGAGCGCTGAGGATGGTAGCATGGAAGATTGTAGCTCGGTAGCTAGCGCTGAAGGTGCCCAGTGCGCTCGGTGCATGGGAGAGTTGAGAAACCAGACAGGTGCTCGTGAATATTCATCAGCGCTGAGCCCTCGCCGATTCTAATCACTGTCAATATGTGTACACCTTGCAACTGTCAACTATTCAGAAACAAAATATGCCCCTGACTCGATTGCTTATGAAAATGCATGATGCAGCAGCAGCCAGGAAAAAACTGTTGAGTTGCGTTTAACCCCGGGGTTTTAGCGCCGGGCAAAACAAATGAAAATATTTTCAAATAATGAAAATGAGAAAGTACAGCACTGACACGCTTCAGAGATTCTGAGCTTGGATAATGGCTTCATAAAAGTGTTTGCTAATGTTTCCCCTTCATTCTCACCTCTTACAAAGACCTGATAAAGTTACCCTCAGAGTGTGAGCTGTATATCTGTGTGTACGTTCGCTTTCGGCTGCAAAGACGCTATGCCAGTTCTTTTGACACCTCCACAGAATAAACAGTTTTTACACACAATAAATAAGGCGCACCTCCCGCTATCTCAGTCCGAAAGCAAATCTGTTGGCTGACCTTTGGAGACAAATTGAACATCAGTGAGATCTCAACAGGTGTTTTACTGGGCGCCATAAGAGATAAGCCCTTCAGCCAAAAAATATGAAAATCCAAGAGTTTGCCACTTCAGAACTTGACCCAAAATGTCACTGTGACGTATATGTCTGTGAAACTCCTCCACCTTCAAAAAGGGGGATCGGTGTTTCTGCATTTACGACTTAATCCGACCATGCTTCTGAGCGCCGGTATCTTCAAGATGACTGAGGAACAAAAACGCCTCACCCAAAGTCAAGGAAACAATCAATCACAGGACAAGAGATGGGGAAATCTCAGCTATGGGGGGCAACGGGGCTGCAGACAGGCCCTGGGCCCACCTGACCGGGTCACTGTCCGCTCCTGAGATCTCCCTTATCACACGGCAAGCCCTCTGTCTCGCCCCGGCATCTCGCTCGTCACTCCTCTCCTGAACACGTCTGTGCCCTGGAGTAAAGGCTAGCTCCTTATCTCCAACTCCAACTCCTGCCCGTCACCCGGTGCTCAATTTGTTCTCTCTCTCTCTCTCTCTCTCTCTCTCTCTCTCTCTCTCTCTCTCTCTCTCTCTGGCTCTGTCTCTCGCTCTGTCTTTCTCTCTCTGACTCTGGTTCTCTCTCTGGCCTGCTCTCTCTGTCTCTCTCGCTCGCCGTCTCTCTCTCTCTGTATCGCTCTCCCTCTGTCTCTCTCTTTCTGTCTCTGTCTCTCACTCTGTTTATCTCTCGCACTAGCTCTCGCTCTCTTTATCGGTGTCTCTGTCTCTTTCTCTGTGCGTCTCTCTCTCGCTCTCGCTTTCTCTCGCTCTGTCTCTCTCTCTGTCTTGTGTACTTTCACTTATTGTCTTTTATCTCCCTTCCTCCTTTTCTCATTGCCACCCTTTCTTCCAGTCCCTTTCATCTCTCTTTTCTGGCCTTCACTCCGTCTCATTCTCTCCCTGTCATTGGTTGTATGGTTGTTACATAAATGTTTAAGGAACTCCTATAAGGTGCAGACGATACAAACACCCTAATGTGTCGTAGCTGTAATATTAGAAGGCTAAGTCGTCTCCTCGTTGGGATGAGGCCCGACTATTGCATCAGTTCAAAGTGATTATTTCCCTGCGACGGTACCCCAGGTGTATTTACAAGGTAGACACTCATCATTCCCCTGTTGACACACACACAGCTGCGATGGCTTCTAGCGCCTTGGATGGCTTCAAACACACCTGGTACCGGGCGCTCAGAAGCTCCGTTATAAGTGCTGGAGCATGAGTGACTGAAAGGCAGGAAGTGACCATTTCCTGGCTTTCACTTCCTGTGTATCCCCCAATCGCCGGCATCATTGCAGTGCCGCGTTTGCAGCTAATAAATAAACAGTCTGGCATTTCTTTAATTACATGGTATCGGGGAAGCGTAGCAACATCTCTCTCTCAGGGCCTTGTTCATTTTTTGGCAGCCACTCAAAACGGAGAGAGAGTATAATATTGACGCATTAGCCGAGTGCATTTTCCTGAAAATGTACTTATTTACTTTTATGTAGGATGTTCGACAACGGTTTAATGGCCATGAGCCACAACAGAATGTGAGACCTGTTCCTGCATTGCCAGTATCACCCATCTTTAATTCAGGCTTGTAGGGTTTTTCTGAATAATATATCAACGTTCTGTTTCAAACGGACCCTGGTTCGACGTGTCTTCTCCCAGTCTCTCTCCTAAAAGCAGAGTCCTAATGAGCAGCCCCAGCCCTTCTTTCCCCATGCCCGTCCAGGCTTTGAAGAACAACCGCAGAACGTCCCCAGAACCGACAACGGACTCTCCTCTCCACCGCTGGAGGATTGTCTTTACTTCTGCTAAATTCACTTTAATATCCCATCGGAAACTTTTATACCTTCTTGAATCCCTACTATTTACAATGCTAAAATCCTATACTATTCATAAAAAACCCCCTCAATCTCCCACCGTTAAAACAAAGTACACCTCCACCACCCACGCTGCTGCTGTGGTTTTTAGAATCCCCATCAAACACTAAACAAACTCTTATCTCCAGCGCAACATCCATTTTACAGCGACTGGCTGATGGCTTTGTAATTGATTTCAGGATTTTCTTTTATTGATCATTTTTTGTGGGGGCAGCTGGGTGCGTGTCATTCATTTCCGTCTTGACGTTCCTGTGAACAAGCCGCTGTGTGGTGGATCCAGGCGTGGTAATAGCACCACCGGGCTCAAAGTGGCCCTTTCACCGCCGCAATTAGACCTCTGATACACTTTAAAGATGTTCCATTAGGACGGCACGCCACACGGCTGAACGTGGGAACACGGCACCACGGCCTCCATGGAGGGTGAATGAATGACTGAATGAAGGAGTGTTGTCTATGAATCAATGTCAGGACAACTTTATCATTTTTTAGATTGTGCCCTGTGTCCTGGTCGCTTTCTGATGGTGGTTAAGAAGATCCTTTTTTGATGGTATTATTTTCATTTGAAACTTGAACCATTGAGCTGAAAGGGGCAATTTGATGCAGTTGTTGTTAACTACCTCTCGCATAGTCATGAGAGACTTGCTGTCCGTGCCAACTACTCCTCATGTACCCAACTTACTTCAAGCTGCTGTCCAAAACATCAGCTAAGCGTCATAACATCCATCAATTGTCGGCAAAATAGTTGTTTTCACGATAAATCGACAATTTTGTTGATTGCACAGTAGCTGCGAGTCCGTGCAGAGCGGAAACACAGAGCTCAGAGATGCTTGTTTTATAGTAGTAAGCTCAAATACCCCCCATGCATTCTGGCACTAGTGGTCAAGCACGGGACTGCTCCTTTCTGCAGTCACATAACAGCCATCATTACGTAGCTCTATGAGCCAAACACTTCATCAACACTGCATCAGGTGTCGATAACAAACCAGTAGAAGTATTCACAATAAATTAATTTTGATTATTATGTTATACTTGTTGACATGGCCCTTAGTGTTTTTTACTTTATTTATGAGTGCTACTTTGAGGCGATCAGGTCTGCCATTTCCACTGAAAGCCTTGAATGAAACACAGCAGATTCCTGTCTGACGTGACAGAGAAAAGGTTCAGTGAAGACAACAACACACATCAAGGTAGATGGATGATTGTCAACATTTGAACACCAATCTGATGTTTGGTGTTCAGTTGGATTGTTTGTTATCTGTGGTCATTTTGTCTCTCACGAAATGTCAAATTTAATAACGTTGTTTGATGCTTAAGTTTGTGTGTCATTACCAGGATGGAGTTGAATGGGAAGATGCTGTTTAATTTAACGACTGATCTTTTTGCTATCCCAAGAACAGGTCTAATGGAAAGCTGGTATTCCACACTTACCTCAAAGCTCGTTCTTGCCACATCTGCATACTAATGCATAGATATATAGATATAGATCGATTTATAGATATAGAGATAAAGATAGATAGATGTCTTTATATCTCTTTTGATATGGATATAGATATATATAGAGATGGATATAGATTTATTTAGAGATAGATGTATAGATAGAGATGGATCTATAGAGATGAATATAGATATTTATCTATAGATATATATCTCCAAAACGGCATTTTTAATCGTCCATCAGAAAGGGAGCAATACTTTGAACACTGAACACTTAAGCCTTGCTTCGTTTAACAGGTCTAAGATGTTTGAAGGCAGAGGGGTTTGAAAGTTCTGACGTACGAGGTAGCACTTAACAGATGCAATCTCATCGCCTTAGGGCAAAATATAGAGTTTGATTTAAAAATAGGTAATTCACAGGGATCAGTTTGAGTTGCAATATGTGGGCGGTTAAAGTAATCTTTGGGTAGGTGTGTTGCTCTGCATTCAATCCCAATCCAATGTAAACAAATGCTTGAGTTGCTAGACAGATCCCTGATTAATGTTTCATACTGATTGCCTGATAAAGAAAATAATGACAGTTGCCTCAACTCTGCTGCGTCTGCAGAGTCATCGCGTTTAGTTACTTATAGTTACTTTCTTGAAACAATAGCTTGCTCATTAGAATGCTAACTTGATCTTCTTTCATAAATATGTCCAGCTGTATTTAAAAGCTCATCTCTGAATCCTGTTCCATTTTTTTTCTGAACAGAACAATTGTAAAGTCTAGAAATCGGTTTTGTGTTTTTCCGAATTCATTGTTTCTAAACATAGATTTATAGTTACATCGTTTTTCTATATATCTATGAATTTTTTTAATTTACCTGGGTTAAGAATAGATTATTTTAATTTTATTGGACAAAGTTGACACAAGAACAAAGAAACTGCAAATAAAACATGCAATGTATGAGCTGTCAAATATCTTTTTATTGGTTGTAATGAAGGACAATCCGAGTACCCCACCCAATATGATCATATATGTCATTAGAAGTCATTTATTGAGGAGGCTCAAAGCTGCTCTAGTAGACACCGTGAAGTAAAGGTGAAAAACAAAACAGAACCTTGAAAAAATAATTCTTGCGATCCTTATAGCGTCGTTCTAACCGTGGTTAAGTTGTCAGTCAGGTAGAAATACTTAACTTAAAAGTCATGACATGTGCATGTACAACAGATATCTTTCAAAGTGTTCTGTTCAAAATGTTCTGCCTGTGAAGGTTTTCTTTTATCCCAATGTTCTCACCCGTTTAACACCTTCACCGTTTGCATCACTACATTACTATTATATCTTATAGTATTTTTATAGACTTTATTTATAAAAATGCTTTTTCAACTTTAGACGGTTCACTTCTTTGTGTGTGTGTGTGTGTGTGTGAGAGAGAGATAGTGTGTTGCCTTGGGTTTCCAATTCATTTTGCACGTTCATTTTCAGATGTTATTTTTTTTCCCATCCGTTTCTTAATTAGTTCTTGGCTTTCTAATTACAAGTTTTTTACAAACGATCCCTCACTGGTCACATGGTCCTTTGAGTTTTCCGCAGCGCTTTAGTTACCGCGATGACTGGCCATCTCCCACCGGGATGAAAAACAAGCCTGCCGTAACCGCGGTGACGCTGGCGGCGCTCTTTGATTACCAGTCAGAACGGAGCGCTTGATTGGTTGATTACACGACTGTTTGGCTTGTGAGAGCCTCTGTTTGGGGCTTGTGGGTAATGACGGGGATGTTTACATTCCATCTGAGGGGCTGGGGAATGGCTCTCTCCCAGTCTCTGATTGGCTCATTCAGCCTCACAGCTGTGCTTGCCTTCCGTCTGCGAGCAGATGAGTGGGCTGTTATAGTGTTTATTCCCAGTTTATGAAACGGATATGTACTTGTGATTAACACAGATAGAATAATATTGGTATATGATGCGTATCCAACTTAGTGATCAACCCTTTCAGCGGGGAAACGTGATTAATTGCTTCACAATTCCCTTTTCTTCATGCATAGGAATTAAATTGAATGCGTAAATACAGTGTTTTCCCCCTGTCCACTTGTGTCCACACTTGTGAAGCTGCTCCCAGAGAATTTCTGGTCAATTTCTCTTTTGTTTTTATTTTACACATCATCCATCATCCAGACACCCCTCTTTCTTTTATTTTCCTGTCCCTCCTTCGGCCATTGTTGTTGTGGAGGGGTCTGGGATGGGGGGGGATGGGGGAAGGGAGGGAGGGAGGGAGGGAGGGAGATGGGTGGGGGTGACTCCCCGGCCAAAGGTGGAGGTAATGATTGTGTCTCTCTAAGCCCTCCCACCGCCTCATCCCTCGGCGAGCTTTCAGTGGCTTTCAGACCCCCCCCCCCCCCACACACACACACCTCCCACACGGGTTCACCTCACCCTGGGGGGTCTGTTAAAGGTGAGCACCCCTTCCCCTGTACCTACACCCGTCCGTCTGTCTCACCGTGCTGCACAGGCCCAGGCTGGTACCTGAACAACCCCTCTGTCTGAGCTGACCGGAGGAACTATTTTAGGTGACAGAGTTCACCTAGACTCTGCATAGCATACCCCCTTATCCCCCAGCTTCCCCACACCCCTCTAACGCACTTATTGTATGTTGTATGTCTTGGCACTTAGTATACTTACTTAGATAGCACTTAGCTAGGAGAAGAGGCTACACAATGCTATCTTTGTTTTCTAAACCTGGAATGGGTTGACCTCACAATTGTTGTTTCTATGAACATCCTTACTTTACCGACAGTGATACATTGTTGTTTCTCTTTCTTCTGACAAATGTACTTATTGTTAGTCGCTTTGGATAAAAGCGTCTGCTAAATGCCCTAAACATAAATGTAAACAACTGAACCGAGTTGGTCGAGTTTGTGCGAAAGTTTGTGGTAAGATGTTTCAGATGGGAGGGGGTTGTTACGACGTCGGGAACATTCTTTGCTTTTAAACAGGCCATTGGCTTTCTACTCTGAGAACTGGAGCACATTTTATTTGTGCTCCCTTTTATCGTCTGCGTGCAGTCCTGTTGTCGTCGATTCATCCATTCATTCCCTTTTCTCGGAATTCAGTGTAAGTCATTCTGGATAAAAGGGGCCTGCTAAATGTAAATTTATTCATGTATACATGTGTTTATTTATTCCTCCGATGCATCATGTTTGTGTCTTTGCGTCAGAAGAGCGCAGTTGCGAGTGTCTGTCCTCCGGAGCTGGAGGTTTGAGTCTTTCTCCAGCAGCGTCGCCTCAGAGGAACTCAACACCACGCCAAAGGACATCCTCGCCTCCGCGCTTTTGACATTGTCCGATATCAAAGCCAGACTTATGATAAACCGCTCGCACTATTTTTTTTTTTTTAATGCGCTGAAAAACATTGCCATCACTTCATCCATAAATCAAGGAGTACAAACCCAGTGTGTGTCGCCTCCACCCCCCCCCCCCCGCCCCATCGCCCCTGGCCCTCCGCCCTCCCCCTCCTCTACATTTTATTATGTTTCCTGCGGCGAGTCTCCGGCTTAAACGCTGTTGTCACCCTCAGCACATTTCATAATGCATGAGCATATTTCCTCTGTATACAGGAAATAACCAATAATGTGGGTTATCGTTCTTTACAATCCGCCACCACTGATGATAATGGACTTCATTATGTCCTAAGCTGGTCCCCCTGTACAAATTTAAATTAGCCCGGGCCGGAACGGATCTTACACCGAGATTACCTCCATTCAGACCCCATTTGAAACCATTTTCCTTCCCTCTCTCTGCTTTTAAAAAATAAACTGGTCTCTCTCTCTCTCTCTCTCCCTCTCTCTCTCTCTCTCTCTCTCTCTCCCTCTCTCTCTCTCTCTCCCTCTCTCTCTCTCTCTATCTCTCCCTCTCTCTCTCTCTCTCCCTCTCTCGCTTATTTGATGTCACAACATTGTTAATTACCGACGGCCCCCGACAGCCGACCAATGAGAGGCGGGAGCGAGGGGAGGCGGGCAGGCGGGCGGACGGGCGGGGGCAGTGTAGGAGTCACCTCCACCGGGCTACGGGTGGTGCGGCGGCGCTCTCCTCCCGTCGGCTGCTGGTGGAGCAAGGTGGGGTCGTGGGCAGCACGGCCGCCGGCCACGGCGCCACAGCCCCAACACGCTGGGGCTCGTTCATGACGTTAATTAATGATAGTTTACGCTTAATGAGGGTCCTCCCCCAGCACCAACACCACCTCCTCCTCCATCCTGCGGCATGTAGCGGGTAGTAGTGGTGATGGTGGGGGGGGGGGGCATCACGTAGCACATGCAGCTCTGCGTGGTTGCCGCGGGAGACGGGGGGGGTCGCGGGGAGGTCACCCCCCCCCCCCCTGTGTTTACTGTCGCTCCGTTCCCCCCTGATGATGCGCTTTTATTTTCTCCCCGCTCCGCCGTTAAGCGGGCGCCATAATGGCCGTGGCCCCGTGATCTAGTCAGCGTTCTACAGTAAATATACGACTGTTCTCCGGCGGTACTAAACACCATCCTTCCTCGCCGTCGACCAAGGTCGTCGGGGAAGTTAAGGCAGCGCGGGGGAGAACAGGGGTCCGCTCCGTAGTACGGAGAGTGGGATTCTTTGGAGACGCATCGATCCTGGGGTGTGTGTAGTTAAAAGTCTGCGTCGGACACGGTGCATACACATCCATGCTGGGGCGTTGTGTAGAATGATGGGGGTGCTTTGTATGGGGAGGAGATCGCACCCCTGCGGGGGTGGCGTGTGCGTGCTGTGGGTGTGGGATTGGGGGTGGGGGAGAGCTGGTTGGGGGGGGGGGGGGGTCTGGACGGCGAGGACAATGCTTTCCCTTCACAGCTCGTTACTCCATTTTCCCCCCGAACCATTCCCTGCAGGCCCGTCCGCCCGTAAGGACCTAGCGGCCAATCAACACGTGGCGTGTGCCACCACAATCGCTAGGCCCCTCCCCCTTGTTTCCACGCCACCTGCCTGTTTCACCCGGGAACCGTTTTGGGCCCTCAAACCCACAGCCATCACACGCCCCGCGGCGGCGAACTGTCATAGGCCCCTCCCACCTGAGTGACACGGTTGTCACGGCGATGGCGGCTGGGCTGTCAGCTGACTGCCGTGTCTCCACTCTCAGGTGAGGTTTGGTCTGCCTCTCCTCCGTCGCAGCGCTCTAGTGGAGGCCAATGTGACCTTGGCTCGTTCCCTTTGTCTTCCTGGGCCTTAAAAGGGAAGGAGGAACACTCTTTGAAAGTCCCCCCCCCCCCCCCCCCCCCCCCCCCCCCCCCCCCCCCCCCCCCCCTCTCCCTCCCCCCTCTCCTCTCCCTCTGTCACGATCAGACAGCCGTCTCCATGAAAACGGCGCTTTACAGCCAGTCATTAGGGAGTCTGCATCGGGCGCTTTGTGCCTCAGGGGGAAGGAGGAGGAGGAGGAGAGGAGGAGGGAGGGGATCCTGCAGGTGAAATGGAGAGAGACAGGGGGAGAGAGACAGAGAGACAGGGAGAGACAGGGGGAGAGAGACAGAGACAGGGAGAGACGGGGAGAGAGACAGGGAGAGACAGGGCAAGACAAACAGCCGGAGAGACGAAGGGAGAGACAGGGTAAGAGAGACAGGGAAAGAGAGACTGAGAGAGCAAGACTGAGAGAAAGACAGGGAAAGAGAGAGCCTGAGAGAGAAAAACAGTTTGAGAAAGAAATTGAGAGGACAAAAACAAGAGAGACAGAGAGCGAAATACTGACAGAGACGGAAAAAGATGGAGCTTGACAGATTGAGAGAGTGACAGAGGGTGAGAGAGACGGACAGAGACAGACTGAAAGAGAAAAAGTCAAACGCACAGAATGAGATGGAGAGACACTGAGACAGACAGAAAGCAACAGAGAGAGAGAGCTCCGGGAAAGGTTGGTGGATGGGTTAGCCTCCCTTGACCTTGGCCTGACACCAGGGGTTGAGGGGAGGGTGGGGCGGGTAGAGGGGCGGGCGGGGGGAGCCACCTTGAGGGGGCGGCGGCACCGTAAGTCACCGAGCGTGAGGGGGCACTCGGGAGGGATTGGAAACCATCCCTCCCAGCCTCCGTGGAGCGACGGCCCCAGCGAGGTCCTCGAATCCCCGTTATCGACGCTAAACGACCAGAACGGCATCGCAGACCTCTCGTTGCCGCCTAGCAACCGCTGCATTGGTGACTGCAAGGAGGAAAAGGATCAAAAGTGTACGATAAAGCAAACAGGGAAAGTGTCTTCTGCGTCTGAGGACAAATCGAGGGCAAACAAGCTAAGTGACACCAGAGAAGAGACATCTTCACGCTTCGCCGTGCGCACACTTATCCACACTTTCCTAAGGACACAAGCAAACAAAGCTCTTAGGGAGAACGTGAACGGGTCGGGCTCCAGTGCGACGACGCCCTCTCTATCAGAACTCCCTCCTCCCCTCCTGTCCCGATCCTGAGCCGGGATGAAACTCTGCTTCTCTGTCTCTCTTGCGCGCTCTTTCTCTCGCTCTCGCTCGCTCGCTCTCTCTCTCTCGCTTGCTCTCTCTCTTTCCATCTCTCGCTCTCTCTCTTTCCATCTCTCGCTCTCTTCCCGCCCCCCCCCACTCTGTAGCAGAGCCACAGAGGAAGAAAGGGACGTTAATTGGTGCGGTCTGGACGGCCCCTGTCAGAAGAGCCCTTCCATGGCCTTTTCATTGCTTCCTCCTGGGAGGGAGGGAGGGTAGGGGGGAGAGAGTGGGAGAGAGAGAGGGAGGGAGAGAGGGAGGGAGAGGCTAGAAGTCTGTAATGAGGGGCCCGTACCTGGTGGCAAGAGGAGTGGGTGAGAGTAGGAGGTGGAATCAGGAGGGTCACTTGTGGGCAATTAGAGAAAAATAATGAGAGCTTTCTCTTTTCTTTGTGGATCTCTCCATCTTTGTCCCTTCCCTGGTTCAACCCTTTCCCTTCCTTTCCTCCTACTCCTCTCTCTTCTTATTCTGCTTGTGTTGCCTGTGAGCAGGAAACTTTTGACGCTGAGGTCCCGCGAGGCGCACGGGGAGAGAGCTAGAAGCCGTAGCGGTTTCTCCACAAGTCAACTGACGCTTTTTCTGTCAGCTGGTTTGTGTCTGCCGTGCATGTGCACATATGTTCATACACGCACGTGCGCACTCACGCACGTTTGCACACATACATACACACTCACACACATGAACTGTCGTGGCAATTTCTATCAGATTTTGCGTCTAAGACAATGAGATATTTAGATGCAAAAAGCACACAATACTTGCAATGCAATTGGTGGTCATATATATTTGTAATAAAAGTACGAACAAAGGTACATCACAACATGCATCAACAAACAACATAACAGGCATACAATACAATAATCTGAGGCCTCAGATGGGAGTTCGCCCTGCGTCTCACTTTACTCTCTAAAGGTTCGCAAGGAGAAGTCCACTGAGTGTCTAAAGTCAGGAGTTCTTATACACTTAGATTGGGTTCTTGAGGGCAGCTGTCCCCCAATAAACCAAATGCCTTTGTTAACCAGATGGTAATCTATCGATTGAAGTTCCTTAGGATGTCATAAAAGGGGTCGCGGCCGTGCCATGTAACCCTTTGTTTCCCGACGCTCCCCAGGGGGTCGAGAAACAGGCCCAAACCAACAGAAGATAACACGGGAACAGATAGTGAGAACAGATTACATCACCAGAGAGCAGGATGGCAAGAACATACACGGAATAGTAAACAAATCCTAAGTTCATAAAGAAAAACGTAACAACATGTAGATTTTCCATCACAGGACGCACGTGAATACAATCACACACAAATACACACGCGCAAACACACTAACACAAAAACACACACACACACAAACATGCACACACAAACACACATGAACACACATAAATATGAACACATAGAAATACACGCGCGCAAACAGACACACACACACGCACGCGCAAACACGCACCCCAGACACGTTGCAATCTGCAGCCAGCGAGCCAGGGAGTAGAATTCAGAACGAGCTTCCCAAAGTACGGGCGTCAGCAGGCGACGTTCCCACGACCAACGGGGAGAGCCCCGCACACGCTGGCAGACGCTGGCGCACGTGAGCGCACGTGTCTCGGAGCGGCGCGGCCGTCCCGCCTGCATCTATATCCGTACCGCAGGGCCTGCCTCCAGAGCCCTGGGGCACAGTGTCTGGTGGAGTCCCCTAATAACAGCCCCTCTCTCCCTCCCTCCCGCTCTCTCTCTCCCCCTCTCTCCCCTATAGCTCCAGGGAGCATCCCCCGCCCCCCCTCATCCAGCCATTGTTAGCTGGCGTAGCTCCCGCCCGGCTGCGTCCGTCCACAGAGAGATAGAGACGGATTTCCACGTCCCTGAGAGAGATGGATGCCCTGGCTGTCCGACCAGACCCTCCCGGAACGTTGTGGCTCTGCGGGAATCCTGCACACTATATCACTCACTGTGGGTACAGCAACACTGCCGCCACACACACACCTACGCGACACACACACCTAAGCGACACACACCTACGCGACACACAAACCTCTGCCACACACACACCTCCATCACACACACACACACCTCCACCACAGACACATCTCCACCACACACACACACCTAGGTGACACACACACCTCAGCAACACACACACACACACACACCTACAGTGAATGACACACACACACCTAGGTGACACACACACACACACCCCGACCACACACACAACTCCACCACACACACACCTACGCGACACACACCTACGCGACACACAAACCTCTGCCACGCACACACCTCCATCACACACACAAACACACCTCCAACACAGACACACCTCTTGAAAACACACACACCTCCACCACACACACACACACATCTAGCTGACACATACACCTCAGCAACACACACACACACCTTTGCCAGACACACACACCTCTACCACACACACCTCTGCCACACACACACACACACACACACACACACACACAGACCTCTGCCACACAAACACACACACCCTGGCAACAGCTGCATGCGTAATACTCGCTAAGCCCAATTTTCTCTTCCTACTTTAAATTATTAGAAGCAAATAAATAATTGTAAGTCGACGGCACAAAGTGTTTAGGCGGAGCTAAGTGTCTTCAGCCGTGGGAAATTGCCCACACACGGGCCGGGAATAAAGGCAAGGTGTTCACATCATTATTGGCACAGTGAGGGTGGTAATGCGCTGCGCAGAACCAAATAAACACATTAAATAATCATGTGGCAGCGCTCTCCCCGCTCATCTGCCTCTGACGGCGTCTCACGGATCACAAACACTGGCACTGCCCGGGCCTTTGAGAAAGCAGCGGTCGGGCTCCAGAGTCCGCTGGGCGACTCGCCACGCATACATCCCAGAGAAAAAGAGGGGAAATACATTTTAGATCTATAGATGTAGATATCTCTATCTAAATATATCTAAATATAGATATCTGTATCCAAAAATATCTATTTATATAAATATATATCTCTATCTAATTATCTCAAAATATATACTTTATTTATATAGCACTTTTCACACACGAGGCAGACTCAAAGTGCTTTATCTCTAAATATCGAAGTATCTAAAGATATATATATATATTTCTAAATATATATTTAGATATATATTTAAATGTATACATCTAAATATATATCTAAATATATTTATCTAAATATATCACTATATAGATCTCGCTAAATATATCTTTAAATATATAGATTTATTTATGTATAAATATAGATAAAGATAGTTATAGATTTACATATCTAAACTGACTCTTGTCCAACAAGCTCTAAGAAAGGGGCGATACCCCCTTCAGAATAAAAGCGCACAGGGTTAAGTGGTAAACAACCAAGTAAACAACAGCGAGCGACCCCCATAACAAATGGGTGTGCCGGCGAGGGGGGTCGAGGGGAGAGTGGGTTAGGGGCTGATAGAAAATGTAAAGTACTGTAGTCAGGGGCATAATGCAGAATGATTGGGTGTCTCCGCTGTTTATTTGCCGGTGTATGGGGCTCTTATTGAGACAAATGCTCCCTTGAGCTCCACGGCGCCACTGCCTCTTGGCAACGTGCCTGCCGGCTGTAGGGTCTGTCTGAAAGACGGGGTGGGTCGAGGGCGTGGGGGAGGCTCTTGTGTTGCTAACCTGAGTTTTATGCCTTAATGACTCCTTGTTACCCACATGGCTATTTCCCCATCGCCAGCATCAGGCCGCGCTGCCTGTGTTGGAGGAGAGGAGAACATGGATCGATAACTGATGCAATTTCCCCTGGGGGGCGCAAGAGAGAGGGTCTTTAGGGGCGCTTTTCCCCCTCTCTCTCCCTCTAACTCTCTCTCGCTCACTCTTTTTGTTTCTCGATCACTGTTTTCCTGTCTCCCCCTTGCTGTCTTTCTGTCTCTCGCTCTTCGCGCCTCTCCCTTTCTCTCTCTTTTTTCGTTAAGCTCTCGTCCGCTTCGTATTCGTGCGTCTCCCACCTCTGTCCATTGCTCTCACTCTCCTGATCCGGCCATCTCTCACTATTTGTTTCTCTAACTCTCGGATTCACCAGCTGTGCTTCTTTCTCTCGCTCTCTGTTGCTCTCTCCCATCGTATCGCTGTCTCCTTCTTCTCGGTTTCTCCCCCCCGACTGCTCTGCCCCCTTTCCCTCAGCGTCTTGCACACACACACACACACACACACACACACACACACACACACACACACACACACACACACACACACACACACACACCTCTCTCTCTAAATCTTATGTAGGGTGAATTTCAGAGGAGGTGCTCTAAAGTCAAAGAGGGAATTCTACTCAATTATTGATCAGCCTCAAAGTACAATTCCATCAGAACAGGAAGTACCCTGTTTGTTTCAGTTCCTAAAACAGCCCCGTCACCCAACCCTCCGTCACCCTCCCCCACCCATCCCCACCTCCCCACCTCCCCCGTCACGAAAACCTGTTCATCAGCACAGGAGGAGGAATGAGTCATCAACCACCTCCCTTACTTCTTCGTCCCCCTCATCCTCCTCACACATCAATAGACACACACACACACACACCTGGTTGTCTCCCGGTATGCCCCCTGGTCCACGCGACACCCCTAGCTAGCGCCGACGCGGCCCCAGAAAGGTCAACATCGTTCGGCTAGCTGGCTACACCAGCGTCTTCATAATGAGGGCCTCTACAAACCGCTAGCAGCGACCGCACAGCGCTAACACTGACCCCTGGAAGCCCTGGCATGGAGGACAGTTAAAAAACACACACACACACACACACACACACACACACACACACACACACACACACATATCCCACCCTCCCTGTCTCTCTGTTTCTTTGTCCGTGTCGTTGTGTTCAACAACTCCATTGTTGGGAAGTTTTCTACCTGTTACAGAAAGCCTGGCGACAAAAATCCGTTCATGATTAAAGCAGTGCTCAAACACAGCGCTTTTTCGTCTTTGTCGCCAGAATTCTTTCCCTGGGGATACGCCAAGGTTTGCGGTGCGTTGCCGAATGACCTGTTGCCATGACAACATGTGTTTTTTTTCCTTTTTAATATGCCACCTCAAAATTTTTCACCTCAAAATCATCACCGGGGAGACGGTGGTGGTGGGGGGGGTAAGCTGTGATTTAAACCGCCGTGTTTTTAAACCTCTAAAGGTAATAACTTGAGTATGTACAGTTACAACGGCAGACTTTTGACAGTCGAATTCGCGAGCGCAGTTGCAAGAGAAATCAAGCAAAACGGTGAAACTGATTTTCGTCTGAATGAGACTACACTGGAGGTCGGCTTTTCAAATCCGACAGGAAGGCAAAACAAGGCCGTTCAGCTCTGTGCCGTCGATTTAATCCTTTTACATTTGACTACACAAGGGGCCAGTTGTCGGTCAAAGTGCCAAGGTGTCCTTGGGCATCGAATTTAATCTCCAACAGTTAAGGTTAAGCTGAAAACTGTGTGACCAGAAGTGGTGGCACAGAGGTGTGTGTGTGTGTGTGTGTGTGTGTGTGTCTTCTGCCAATTTCCCTGCACATCCTGCATCTGACATGTATGTCCGTAATCTTGAATGGTACAGTTCTGTTAAAGTCACCAGGTGTGCCGCTCTCTACAATCTACAAACTGTCACTACTCCCATCACATTACGAGCCCACAGTGGTATACCTCTGAGTGCGGAGCTCCCCTCACTGATTACTCATCACACACATTGAAATCCAAGAATATGTTTCGAGCTACAAAGCCGTTTAAAAAACAACAAAAAAAGATTATTATTCTGACACCTCTGTACTCAACTCTTGATTCATGCTTTTTACCAGAGCAATAGCCTGGTAAAAAGCTCAGATGCAATAGGATGCATCGGAGGTGACTTGTGTGGACTTGGGACCGTTAAATATCCCAGGTTGCATTTCGCATTCCTGTTTTAAAATATCAGTATGTAAGCTAAAATAATAGGCTATATTGAAACATTTTAAAAGTATAACAAATATGGAGGCCTATTCATTCAAAATATTTACATACTATTATTTTAAAGTGCAAGAGGGGTTTTGTTTTATATCACTTGTTTATATTGTATAAGTCGAGGAAACCCTTCGCAAGGGCAACGGAAATCCCGGTTGGATCCATCCGATCGTTTGTGTGTGTGTGTGTGTGTTTCTATTCTATTCTCACTCGTTCGTAATTCTTATATCAATAGCCTACTCTCCAATAATATAATAATAGGCTATATAGGAACATTGAGAAACGGCAATCTCATACAATCTTTTTCAAGCCACTGATTGTTTATATGTAGGGTACATCTGGCGTGCTGTGTGATTGCGCATAACTTTTCATTTATATTCATTCAAAATATTAACATACTATTTTAAAATGAAAGAGGCTGGCGTTTTGTTTTATATCATTTGTTGATATTGTTCAGTAGTATATGCCTACATGAGGCCGAAGCACAGTTAACAGACGAGCTGAGGTGGTGACGTCATCGAGTCCGCTGCTGTTCCAATTGCAGGTGCGTACTCCCGGCCTTGGAGGTTTGTACTTGACTTGCCAAGTGCGAACTTCCAAGTCCACGAGTCCACAGTTTGCGTACTTGGTATTGAGAAACGGCTAATGATTCTAACTTTATATCAGTATGTAAGCTAAAATAATAGGCTATATTGAACAAAGTCACCAGGTGTGCCGCTCTCTACAATCTACAAACTGTCACTACTCCCATCACATTACGAGCCCACAGTGGTATACCTCTGAGTGCGGAGCTCCCCTCACTGATTACTCATCACACACATTGAAATCCAAGAATATGTTTTGAGCTACAAAGCCGTTTAAAAAACAACAAAAAACGATTATTATTCTGACACCTCTGTACTCAACTCTTGATTCATGCTTTTTACCAGAGCAATAGCCTGGTAAAAAGCTCAGATGCAATAGGATGCATCGGAGGTGACTTGTGTGGACTTGGGACCGTTAAATATCCCAGGATGCATTTCGCATTCCTGTTTTAAAATATCAGTATGTAAGCTAAAATAATAGGCTATATTGAAACATTTTAAAAGTATAACAAATATGGAGGCCTATTCATTCAAAATATTTACATACTATTATTTTAAAGTGCAAGAGGGGTTTTGTTTTATATCACTTGTTTATATTGTATAAGTCGAGGAAACCCTTCGCAAGGGCAACGGAAATCCCGGTTGGATCCATCCGATCGCTTGTGTGTGTGTGTGTGTGTTTCTATTCTATTCTCACTCGTTCGTAATTCTTATATCAATAGCCTACTCTCCAATAATATAATAATAGGCTATATAGGAACATTGAGAAACGGCAATCTCATACAATCTTTTTCAAGCCACTGATTGTTTATATGTAGGGTACATCTGGCGTGCTGTGTGATTGCGCATAACTTTTCATTTATATTCATTCAAAATATTAACATACTATTTTAAAATGAAAGAGGCTGGCGTTTTGTTTTATATCATTTGTTGATATTGTTCAGTAGTATATGCCTACATGAGGCCGAAGCACAGTTAACAGACGAGCTGAGGTGGTGACGTCATCGAGTCCGCTGCTGTTCCAATTGCAGGTGCGTACTCCCGGCCTTGGAGGTTTGTACTTGACTTGCCAAGTGCGAACTTCCAAGTCCACGAGTCCACAGTTTGCGTACTTGGTATTGAGAAACGGCTAATGATTCTAACTTTATTAACTATTACCGTCAAAACTTCTATACGTCGACGTAAAACGTGCTAGCCTCCTACAACCACCTTGAATACCCTAACAACCACCCCGAATACCCTAGCAACCACCCTGAATACCCTAGCAACCACCCAGAATACCCTAGCAACCACACAGGAGACCCTAGCAACCACCCAGAAAGCCCTAACATCCATCCAAATCACCATAGAAAACCACATAGAACACCATAGAATCCTCCCAAAAAATCCTAGTAACTACCTAGAAAATGCTAGAAACCACATAGAACACAGAAAAAACATCCAAGAAGCAACATTTATCAGGCTAGCGGCCACTGTGGTTAGACTACAGCCCTACCTCTTGTCACTCCACTGTACCTATATCTGCAAAGTATAGTGTGGTACATTAGTCTGATATTGCAAAATGCTCTTTTTTTTAGCACACCACTATTTCTTCTGTAGTTGTAGTCTTTATTGTATCCCGTTCCTGTTGCGTTGTTTCCCTTGTTAAGCACCATGTATTGTTTGCTCAAATGTGTCTCTAAAAAAAACTAAATGATAAAAATTAAAAGAATCACTATTCTTTTGATATGTTATCATTTAGTTTTCTTAAGCTCTTTCAATTGCTGTTTTGCATGAAATTCGCTGTATAAATACAGTTCGATTTTTATAGACAAACTCTCTCCGTTGTGCGTTTATACCTTCTGAAGTTGCGTTGGGCATGCAGATTGCTCCTGGGCCTTTCGCCCCGAGGCTCTTCTCAGGGTTAATGGGCCTGATTCAGCTCGCGGCCATCTTGGCTCCGTCGTGGCTCTTAACACTCACTGGGCGGGGTTGGAGGCGGGGGGAATGGGGGGTGGAACTCGGTTGGTGTTTAGAACCAAGAGGGCCGCTTGGTGAACCAGGCCCATTGTCTCAGGATGTAGTGGAGCGGAAAACTGAACTTCTCGATGTTTAGGGCGGTGATGTCGTCCGCCAAAGCCACCCGACACGACCAGGAATTATCATCGCTGGATCGGGGGGGACTGCCGGACCCCCAAAGCCCATCCCCCAGATGCTGACCAGAACCCGCCCGGAGGACAACAGATCACAACAGTAGGTAAAGGAAATCCTAAAAGGCAGATACACACACACAGACGCCATCCGTCTGTGTGAGTGCGTTCATTAAGTTCCAGGACTTACAACATACAATAAGTGCGTAAGAGGGGTGTGGGGGGGTTAGGGGGGAGGCTATGCAGAGTCTAAGTGAACTCATAGTATCATCTCATGGTATCATCATTACGTGTCAGTAGTAATAGCATGGGTGTGTGCATTAATGACATTGAGGGCCCCGCAATGGGAATCAAACCCTCAACCCTAGCGCCAATGTTGATTTTGGTACGAGGATTTTGCAGTTCTCAGCGTCAACTAGAATTGTTAAACGACTGAATGAAAACGGCATGTAAACGACACACTGAGGGAATGGTTCTTGGTTCGCAGCCCTCAAAGTCGTTCTGCCCTGTAGTACAGCCTTCAACCATGCCAACGCTGAACGTGTCTCCGTGGGGAAGCCTCTGGGCAGAGGTCAAGCGCTGTGATGTGTTCTTAATGAAGACGGAGCTTAATGAAGCGCCTGCATGGCTCATATCACTAAAGTAATAGCAGCACAGCCGCTTATAAGGACTCTGTTGTTATTCACTGTCAATTGAGCTCCAATGCGCCTTTTGAACCGGTAAAGCGTACAACACAACCTTTGGCTACGAGCGTTTAGCATTTTAATCACTCCTGAGGTTCCAAAGTGACTGAATCCTTAGGAACCAGAACATGTCACAATACTGCTGTAATTATACCACACACACAGTTATTGTAAGTTAAGATGTAAATGATGCATTGTTGTAGGTTTAGATGTAGATGTTCAATAGATATAGGTCAAAATGGAGTGGTTCCATGGTTGAATGTTTAGATGTTTCATGGTTGTAGGTTTAGATGTTCCATGGTTGTTGGTTTAAATGTTTCATGGTTGTAGGTTTAGTTGTAGATGTTCCATGGTTGTAGGTTTAGGTGTAGATGTTCCATGGTTGTAGGTTAAGATGTAGATGTTCCATGGTTGTAGGTTTAGGTGTAGATGTTCCATGGTTGTAGGTTTAGGTGTAGATGTTCCATGGTTGTAGGTTTAGGTGTAGATGTTCCATGGTTGTAGGTTTAGGTGTAGATGTTCCATGGTTGTAGGTTAAGACGTAGATGTTCCATGGTTGAAGGTTTAGGTATAGATGTTCCATGGTTGTAGGTTTAGGTGTAGATGTTCCATGGTTGTAGGTTAAGATGTAGATGTTCCATGGTTGTAGTTTTAGGTGTAGATGTTCCATGGTTGTAGGTTAAGATGTAGATGTTCCATGGTTGTAGGTTTAGGTGTAGATGTTCCATGGTTGTAGGTTTAGGTGTAGATGTTCCATGGTTGTAGGTTTAGGTGTAGATGTTCCATGGTTGTAGGTTAAGATGTAGATGTTCCATGGTTGAAGGTTTAGGTGTAGATGTTCCATGGTTGTAGGTTAAGATGTAGATGTTCCATGGTTGTAGGTTTAGGTGTAGATGTTCCATGGTTGTAGGTTAAGATGTAGATGTTCCATGGTTGTAGGTTTAGGTGTAGATGT
>NC_136944.1:4871982-4876982 GCF_949987615.1 Pollachius pollachius
GCAGGTTTGTGTGTGTGTGTGTGTGTGTGTGTGTGTGTGTGTGTGTGTGTGTGTGTGTGTGTGCAACAAAAAGGCAAAAGGGTATAATGTTTCTATATGTTAGATTGAAAGTGAGAGTACACAATGAATTATGCATGTGAACCTGTATGTATCTGTAAGACTGTGTATGTGTTTGGACAGAAATGTACACAGTGTGTGTATATGTTGCATAAAATGCGAGGATATACTCTGTGTGTGTGTGTGTGTGGCTAAACATGAATACAGTTTTGATCTTTGTGTGTACGTCTGAATTAGGGAGTGCCTCCATGTACAGTAAACCCTGTTTACCCAAAGACAGACGCACACACATACACACACGCACACATGCACACACACACAAACACACACACACACACACACACACACACACACACACACACACACACACACACACACACACACAAGGAACAAAGGATGAGCCTCCAAAGTATTTAATGTTGCCAGGTAACAAGGTGTTCAGCGGCGGCCTCTTCTCGTGGCGGCAGGCACAGCGAGGGGCTGGCGACACTCACGGCCGCAAGCTGACGCCGATCACCGTGGTAACCCACACGTACCCACACCAGACCCCAACTGGTCTAGAACCGGAATCGGGAGTCACCGTGATCGCCACGGTAACCCATACATCCTGTCCCAAACGGAGCCCTCAAGTCACGCCAAACAATAGCAGAAACATAGCAAAGTGTGATCCTGGATCAATGATTCAGTCATGATTCAGACTCATTAACGTGAAGGGAGAAGGGGTCAGTGGCCAAGTCGGTGTTGTATTGATTTTTCCTCTTGTGGTATCAGGTGAGCTTAAACATGCAAGCGTGTGTGTATCTTGGTTAACACCAACAACCAAAGACAATATATATAGCTGATGGGAACATCAGATCCATTCTGGTTCTTGTTACAAAATACATTGACATACTGTGTGTGTTGCCTAAGTCATTTTTTAAGGTTCATCTTGTATTTAGTGCCAGAAATGCCAAATAAGTCAAATAGACGACTTGGAAAGATAGTGATTATGGAATGTGAAAAGCACTCTGATTGGCTTAGGATATAGCCAATCAGATACAGTGAATCAGCAGCGTTCGAAGAGAAGAGTTAGGTTAGATATCACAATTTGCCAAAATATGACTTGGGCCATTATGCTATGAGGCTAACGCTATTCAAAATGAATCAATTTCACACTGCCCCAACCTGAAAATACCAGAGAACAGTCCCACACGCATGGTAATGCTCCTGGAGTCCGCGTGGCACACAGGAGCTGAACTCCTTCTGGGCTGACTACACACCGCACCGCTGTTATTGGACCTATTTTAACAATTCCTTTTATTTCATTTCCTTTCCTCTCAGTCGATAAAACGGTAATAGACGGCAGAGTAATGTCAACAATCGGCTACCGAAATAACCGGCGAGACGAACAGATCCCTAGTTCAGAGCCACTCAAAACAAGCGGTGAACAGGGCCGATGGTGTAATGAACGAGCACCTCCTCCATGGCTGCTCTGAGCCGAGGCCCTCACAACGCCGCTCTGTCTGGCAGACACATCAAAGGAGGTTTGAGTTCATCCTACTAGCCTTTCTTCCCAGTAACAGACCAGTAACAATAAACCTAGTAGCTTTCTTCCAAGTAGTTATCAGACCAGTAACAGTCATCCCAGTAGCTTTTCTTCACAGTAGCTGTCAGACCAGTAACAATCATCCTAGTAGCTTTATATCCCAGTAGATGTCATCCTTCTAGCTCTTCATTCCCAGTAGCTTATCATTCCCAGTAGCTATCAGACCAGTAAAAATCCTCCACGTAGCTCTTTTTCTCAGTAGCTATATGACCAGTAACAATCATCCTAGTAGCTTTATATCCCAGTAGATGTCATCCTTCTAGCTCTTCATTCCCAGTAGCTTATCATTCCCAGTAGCTATCAGACCAGTAAAAATCCTCCACGTAGCTCTTTTTCTCAGTAGCTATATGACCAGTAACAATCATCCTTGTAGTTTTTCCTCCTACTTGCTCTTCATTCCCAGTAGCTTTTCATCCCAGTAGCTGTCATCCCACTAGCTCTTTACCCCCAGTAGCTTTATATCCCAGTGGATGTCATCCTACTGGCTCTTCATTCCCAATAGCTATGTGTGCAGGAAAACATTTTTTAAGTGGGATGGTCATAAATGACTTGTTTGTATTTGTATTTTGTATGGTTTGTATTGTCTAGTCTATAGGGTGTGATTTATGTTATGTGTTCCCATCTTCTTCATCTGCTTAGTGGTTGTATTGTCTAGGTCTATAGGCATGTGATAGATATCGTCTGTTGTCCTCATCTTCTTCATCGGTTTATTTGGCCCAATGAGGGCCAGATAAAGTATTTGAATTGAGTTCATGTTTCATCTTCTACTGATGAATCGTGCTTGATCTGTTCTTCACGTATTCGATTTAGGGGTGGAAGTTTCACAATCCTAATGTGGAAGAAGTGCTTCATATTTCATCCAATCAGAGGACATTTCCCCCTCAATGCATGTGAAGGCAGTGTGAATGGCTTTACAGGGGAACGGGCTCTGTCCCGCACGTGCCTGTGTGTGTGTGCGCGCGAGTGTGTGTGTGCGCGCATGCGCGAGTGTGTGGATGCGTGTGTGTGTGTGTGTGTGTGTGTGTGTGTGTGTGTGTGCACATCCCACAGTTTGTGCGCGGGCTGTGATCTTGCCGCAGGCCAGAGAAGGCCCCTGCAGCCACACAATAGAGGAAGTTATGCCCTTGTGTGTGTGTGTGTGTATTCCCTGTATGGAGGGGAATGCCAAGGAGTTTCTGTACCCCCTCCTCCCCCCACCTCCCCCCCTCCCTCCTCCCCAGAGGAGCAGCAGCCAATGAATTACAGATTAGATCATCGTTACAGGATCATAACAGTGATCTAATTGCCAATTTCTCTTTTTAATTGAATTTGGTGGAGTGAAGAGGACGAAGATAGGATTCCAGGGACGTTGTGGAAGGGTGTCGGCGGCAGGGTGTGGGGGGGCGTCTGTGTTGTCTGCTGTTGACCGGCCACTGTGGTTAATGAGCAAGCGAGCCTCGGAGCATGTACCCCCTCCTCGTGATGGCGTCCCCCACCCCAGACGAGACGGACACTCGGGACCGATGTCCTCTGATTCGGACTGGATGTAATCTAGTGGGGGAGACGGAGAGACGGAGAGGGGTTCACTCACTTTCCTCGGGATGAGTCCAAATGAGCCCCCGCGTCGATCCGTATCATGGCTGAGGTCAGCCGGCGTGCGACCGGCGCCGGGTCCGCTGCCTCGCCTCTGATTGCTTTTGTTATTGGTTAGCGGGAAGTTAGGAGTTTCACATGGGCTGGTCGATGTAACGATGGCCTTATATAGGCACACTCTGGGGTGGCTAAAGCTGAGGCTCACACTGTGGGTAACTCGTGCTAAAACTGGGGTAGCTCTCGGGTTAAAACTGGGGGTTACTCTAGGGCTAGCACTGGGGATAACCCTCGGGTTAAAACTGTTACAACACTGAGGTAAAACTGTGGCCAACAGTTGGCTAACCCTTGCTACGTTAGCCAAAGTCGGCGATAACTCATTTGAAATCGTATTGGGTGGAAATTTCAAGCATAGCTGAGGTGTCAGAGGAGGACAATGTTACACAACTTGTCAGATTAGCCCTTTTAGATGTGGTCACACACCACAGTGGTTTTTCCATTCAAGCTCTTATTTAACCTTTATTTTAAACCCATTCCGATTTAACAAGAGCGACCCGGCAAAAACAAGTGAACAGATAATGGACTCTCTAAGAGCAAAATGAGGCTAATGTCCATAGTTTAGGCAGAGAGACGGTGAACAATAGAGTTACGATCTCTCATTCAGTTCGGCCGACTACTGATCAGCCACATCCACCCCCGTAGCCAGCTATGAGGTCACTGGGTAAAGGAAATAGAGATACATTTTCTTTTAAACTATGCAACGGTATACACCAATACAACTGTAGACAAAATCAGCAGTTGAGTTTTTTTTACTTTTCCAAAAATAATGAATGCTTAATTCAGCTGAGACTTGTTACTTTGTGTCTGCCGTGTGTGACATCTGTTGATGTGGGCCCTGCACAACCCCCCACCCCACCAACAAAACTGAACCACCGCAATTGAAGCCGAACCCCCCCCCCCCCCACAACAAAACTGATCGTAACACTAAAACCGCACTGAAACCCCCTGGACTTCACTAGCCCTCAAACCCTGGCTACGGCCCTGGCCAAATCGATTACATATGAGCACAGATTCAACTATAGTCCTTTTTTTCCTTTACTACAGGGAATATAAAACGTCCTCCGTGTGAATATAAAGTCTCCCTTTAAACCCACTGCGCTGTCCTCAAGATGGCTGACACTGCTCACAGGGGGTGTCAGCCGCAGACGTCCTCTGAAGATCCACCATATGTGTTTCCAGGGTGCGATTCCGTTGCTTCAACCACGCAAACGCACCATCTGTCTTGTCACTAGCGACAGACAGGAAGCAGTTAATGTACATCACAGACACACGCGTGATTCACTCGCATTTACACACACGCAGACACTGACAGGGACGCACACGGACGCACTTACACACATGCAGACACACAAATGCACACACGTGCAGGGACGCACACACACACGCGTGCAGGGACGCACACACGTACAGGGTCTCACACACACAACCATTTGCTCATTCACGCACAAACACGTATGCAGACGCATTCACACACACACACACACACATACACGCACACACACACACACACACACACACACACACACACACACACACATACAGCCCTCCTCCCAGCCTACTGGCAGGTGAATTGGGCATGTCAGTCGGGGAGCAGGGCTCTGCAGGAGAGCCCGGTCCAACTCATCTCATTTAGCCAGACAGCCCAGTCCACCTGCCCTTAAGCTGTGTGTGTGTGTGTGTGTGTGTGTGTGTGTGTGTGTGTGTGTGTGTGTGTGTGTGTGAGATAGAT
>NC_136944.1:4881982-4947483 GCF_949987615.1 Pollachius pollachius
GCACCTTGTAGTACCCGTGTGAAGAACATGTATCCATCGATCTCCAACGGAGAAGAGGCGTTCCAAGGCGCTGGCTGAATCTAAATGTGATAACGGCGGCCCCGCGCCGCCGTTATCTCCTCCGTGCGAGTAAAAGGGACCGGGTCCTCTGGATGCACAGGCCTCGGCTCCAGCCCGGAGATGATGGAGAGCAGTGTCAACAAGTCTTTAAATCACTCGCTTCCATCGCGGGCTTCAGAGACCGCTGGGAGGACGAGCGGGGTGCGTGGACAGCGGGCATGCTAATATCAGAGCCGGCGAACAGCGCGGCGCTGAACTCCATTTGCAACATTTGAAGTTTATACATATATAATGAGGCGATATTAGTTTCACCCGAGCGCAAAACGGCCTCCTTCCTGTTCGGTCATTTTCCTTTTTATTTTTTTCCGGGATTGGCAGCGAACATGCCGAGAGCCATCCCACACTGCTCCACACACACGAGGCTAGCTCATTGTTTCTGCTCCCTGTTTCATTACGACGCTTCGTAGCGACGGGGACGGTGGCCGCGGCTTGGGGCTGGGGTCCGAGCGGGCCCTTCTGTAGGCATTTAATCAGCCCGCGGTCTCAGCGCTCACCTCCACACCAGGCCCCCGTCGTCCCAGAGCCGGGGTCACGCAAAGTATCATCAAATATTCATGATATTAATAACTGCCTTTAGGTAAGGAGAGGGAAGGGGGAGGGGGGGTGGGGAGAGGGGAGAGAGTCGGCATTTAAATGAATATACTCTGCAAACTGGCGATTAAGCAGTCCATTCCGTTTCATAAAGCAGGGACAAGGGTGTTAAAAGGGCATTGTGTGTGTGTGTGTGTGTGTGTGTGTGTGTGTATGTGTGTGTATGTGTGAAACCGTGTGCATTTCTGGGCTTAAGTGCGATTAATTGTGCATGCGTGTGTCTTTGCGTGTGTGTGTGTGTGTGCGTGTGTGCATCTGTTTGTGTGCAAGCAGGTGTTCATGCATGTGTATATGAAAGTGTGTGCGTTTCTGGGCTTAAGTGTGCTTGATTGTGCGTACGTGTGTGCATCTGTTTGCGTTTATGCATGTGTATTTGAATGTGTGCGTGTGTGAGCATAAGCTGGCTGGATGGTGCGTACGTGTATTTGTGTGTGACTCTGGGTTCCGCAGGTAACACCCTGCCCTGTCACCACGGTGATCTATGATGATAGACTCTGGGCCTGTGTTTGTGTGTATTTGTGGTTTTCAGTCAATGTGTTCCACCATAAACTAATATGAGTGTGTCTGTGTAGATGACTTGAGCATCCCCAGGCTGTGTGTGTGTGCATCCGGAGTGCACACACACACAGACACACACACACACACACGCACACACACACACATCGCACAATCCTGCTCCAACAGTCACATACACAAAGAGAGAGAGACGGAGGGAGGAGGGAGAGACAGCAGAGGGCGGGGGAAGAGAGGGAAACATAAAGGGAGAGAGAGAGAGAGAGAGAGAGAGAGAGAGGGAGCAAGAGAGAGAGAGAGCGGGAGTCAGGGAGGGTAGAGATTAAAACAGAGCTACGTAGGAGAGAGGCTGTTCAGTGGAGGACCTGTATCTGTTCTCCAGCCTGGCTTCTGGTGACAGTGATTAGGCAGACGGGGCAGTGCAAGCCGCCTAATAACAGTGCATGCTACGCCACAATACCTCTGAAGTTGTTTGTGTGTGTGTGTGTGTGTGAGTGCATGCACGTGCAATGTGTGTGAATAGTTGTTTGGTGTGTGCACGTTCTGCGGGTTTATTTGTGTTGACTTGAGTGTGTTTACGGTTGTCTGTAGATGCCTTTTGTATGTTTATGCTGGTGTGTGTGTGTGTGTGTGAACGTGTGTAATATTTGTTGATATGTAAGGGACTAATTGCAAGCGTGTGTGCATAGCACACGTTTGGTGTTTGTGTAGTGCTTATTGGCTTGTGTATTGTGTGTCTGTGTGTCGTGTACGTGTGCTGTGTGTCTTATTGCCAGTGTGTGTGTCAGTATGATAAGGCCTGTGGCTGTTTCAGCATGATTGTGTATGTAATTATGCGTGTGTGTGTTTGAGTTGGTGTGTGTTTTTGAAGATGGAATTGTATTTTATGGTGTGTAACTGGTTGAAAGGTGTGTGCATATGCGCGTGCATGTGCCTGTGTCTCTGAACAGTTGTGTGTGTGTTATCTTTAAGGTATGTGTTCTGGTGAGTGTGTGTTAACATGCGTTAATGTGTGTAATGTGAGTGTGTGTTAACGTGTTTTAAGGTGAGGGTTTGTTAGGGGAGTTTGTTTTAACGTGTGTGTTAATGTCAGTATGTGTTGGCATGTGCATTAAAGTGAGTGTGTGTTAACGTGTCTGTTAACGTGTGCGTTGAGGTGAGTGTGTGTGTTAAGCTGTGAGGTGAGGTGAGTGTGTGTGTTAAGATGTGTGTTGAGGTGAGTGTGTGTTAAGGTGTGTGTTGAGTTGAGTGTTGAGAAGTGTGTTAAAGTGTGTGTTGAGGCGTGTGTTGAGGTGTGTGTTGAGGTCTGTGTTGAGGTGTGTGTTGAGGCGTGTGTTAAGGGGAGTGCGGACCTCCTTCATCTTGAGCCCAGAGCTCTGCTGGGGGACAACGCGCCCCTCCCCCCGGACTCCTTTACATAATCAATCTTCAAAAGTGTGTTGAGACGCCGTGATTAATATTGGTTTATCGGGCGGCTGCCCTTTTGGCGGGGCGCCGGAGGAAGCCACAGCTTAGGGGACCGGGAGTTTATACAGCGCCGTCAGGTGACCGCGGGGCCAGTCAATATCCCCCGACTCTGTTCGGAGGAGAGCGAGCGGGGGGGAATTATAAATGGCCGCGAACAAACTTCTGACAGCGCCGAGCCAGAAATACACTCCCGCCGCTCGGTGAGTCGCTCGCCCCGGCTCTGAGAGAGCGCGAGCCAGTACTAGAAAGGTGGCGGTGGTGTTTCAGGGAGGGAGGGGGGGGAGGGAGGCGGAGAAATGTCTTCTAAAAAGGGCTGTAATTGTATTCGATAGGTTTAGAGGTCGCAGGTCCCTTTAGTCGCGGTCGGAGCCGAAAGAAATGAAAAGAAACCGTGAGGAAAATGCCCGCTCTATCTCCGCCCGCCACGTGGCCCCGGTCGGACGCTAATGCACATCGTCTCCTCCAGCCCCGCGCTACCAGAGTGCATGCTGGGAAAACAGCGCCGGCCGCCTCGCAGACATGCTTCAGCATATCAGCCATCGGTGGAAATTACTTTTGTGGGAATGCCGGCGGTTTCTCCGCACTCACGCCCGACTTGTGAGTTGTGTGTGCACGCATTATGCCCACTTCTCCCCCGTCATTTTCCACGCCATTCTCCGCTCTGAAGGCGATTCGCCATGCACCGCGCCCAGGCCGTGTTATTCCTGGCCTCTGAAGGGGAGAGCACGGTTTTTAATATTTGCCAGCTGCCAATAGGGGTCCGTGCGGGGGGGCTTTTCCATCAGCGAGACGGCGTTCCAGCGCCGGTATTAGTTCTGCGCTGTTCCGCTCGCCACGCCGGAGTTTCTGCTCAATTAAAAGCGGTCGGCGCGTATTAACCACGGAGAGCGGGGGGGGGGGGGGATGGCTGTCTGCCGTCTCCCTCCCCCCGCCCCCCCCCCACCCCCAGCCTGGCCCGTGTGCATCCAGATCTGCAGCAGTAGAAGCGTTCAGAGATGGAGTTTGAAATGTACTTTATTCATCCCCTCGCTCTCTCTCACTTTGCGGAAGGTAGAACGAGAAATGTTGTGTGTGTGTGTGTATATAGCATTCTCTGGATGTAGATTAACCTTTTAAAAGGTAAGTAAGTGAAATGTGAAATAATTCATCAAGAGGCAGCCATGTAGGAAATGTGATTTTAGAAAAGAGAGAGAGAGGGGAAGATAGAGAGTGAGAGGTAGAGAAGAGAGGGAAATGGAGAGAGTGTGGGGAAGAGAGAGAGTGAGGGGAAGAGAGAGAGAGGGAGAGGGGGAGAGAGAGTGTGGGAAAGAGAGAGGGAGAGGGGGAGAGAGAGTGAGGGGAAGAGAGGGTGCGAGAGAGAGAGGGAGAGAAAGAAAGAAAGTCAGGGAGAGAGAGAGCGAGAGACCGCCACAGTGACGGTTCGAGGCAGGCCTCCCCTGCCTCGCTGGTGAAAGTATGAATAGCATATCTCCAGCTAAATTGCCAGGCAGAGCAGAGGCAACTCTCCTGAGCGGTCAGCCCCTGAGCGAGCTGCTCCTGAGCGGTCGGCTCCTGAGCGGGCCCCGTCAGCGCGGAGCCCGGTGGCGGGGATGCGACGCTGTCCTCCGGCGGCGCTGGCTTTATTTAGCGGGACCTGTCATTTCCCTGGACTCCCTGGGAGTCTGCGTCCGTCACAACTGCCAACTCCCCTGTATGGAGCACCTGTACTGGGAGCCGAGTGACACGCGCACACACACGAACACACACACACACACGCACAAACACAGACACACGCATACAAACATGGGCGCACACACACACACGGACACATGGATGCAAACACACAATCACTTGCCCACACACACACAGACACATTAACACACATGCACATGGCGACACAGACACATGTGCACACAGACATAAACACACACACAAACGCACACATACACATGGACACACACAAACACTAAAAGACAGACACGCATACACACACACGGGCACACACAAACACACACATTCACATGGGCAAACACACACAAACACACACACACACGGGCACACACACATAAACACAAACATGGGCACAAACAAACACACACATTGGCACACAGACACAAGCAAACACACACACACACACACACACACACACACATACACACACACATTCGACAGCTGCTTGTGAAACCCTCGTGAGTTTCTCCAACACAGTGGGAACTTCTTTGTCTGCGGAGAAGGCGACTTCATCACGCTGTCAAATGTTGTGTCAGTTTGGAGAAATTGCCCTGTGATGTATTCAGACTCTGCCACGGATGCAACAGGGGGTGTTATCGTAATTGGCATCCTGTATTTGCAAAGATGGTTAAAGGTGTTAAATGTATGTGCTAAATGGGTAAATTGTTACAATCGATGTTAAAGAGACGACTGTTAATGCTGCATTGTTTCCTGCCCGTTCCGCCGTAGCCCCCCCCAGCCTCCACCCCTCCCACAACACTAACACCCGCGCCCCCCCACCCCCACCCGTCCAGACTGGCACCCCCCCTGCCCTTGTCAACCAGTGGCACTCTAATAAACGTCACCCGCAACTTTCACTGACGCGAGGTTGCGCCGTCTGTCAATTGCCATTTGGCAGAGAATAATTGTTTTATTATTATTATATTTAGAAATGTCGGTTACAAAAAACGGCGGAGGGTTTTGGGTGAAAACAGGAGAGGGGTGGGGGAAGTGTAGACGGGGGGGGGGGGGGTATCTCATTCAGCTGTCAGTAACCGTTCTCCATCATCGAATGCTCCAGGAAATTAGAAAGGAGAGACATTTGACAGCACAATTTCACAAAAACATCACCGCCATTTCATTTTCTCACAACGGTATGCCAACCCCCTCCTGCCCATATCCTCTCATGCTCTCTCTCTCTTTAGCTATCTCTCTCTCTCTCTCTCTCTCTCTCTCTCTCTCTCTCTCTCTCTCTCTCTCTCACTCTCCCTCTCCTTCTCCCTCTCCCTCTCCCCCTCCCTCCCTGCCTCCCTTCATCTTATCTTTCTCTCATTGTTGTCTTTTTAAAACCAGGCAACCACAGTGGTTTGGCTCGCTAGGTTTGTTGTCCGTCTCCTCCCCTTCCAAAGATTTGAACCCCCATCCCCCCCAACCCTCTTCCTGTTCACCAGCTCTCCTTATGTTTTCCGGAATGTTCCGAGACCTGATTGGAAGGAGGTCGGTGTTTAGTCTTTGCGGCGGCGTCTCCCCCTCCAAAAGGCAGCACATGACGTTAGGAAGATGGTCTGCTGGCTTCCATTGTTTTGCTCCCAGTGGACCAGGAAGTGGCGTTCATGGACTAATTAGCGATGCAGCAGATGCTCTTATCCAGTGCGACTGAGAGCCATTTCAGATAGCGATCAAACCCGGTATCTCTCAGTCCCACCCCCTAATCACTACACTCCCCTGCCCTAAACAAAGTCAAGTATTTGCCGCTTTGCGCAGAAAGCTATGACAAAACCGCTTCTTTCCCCTAGGCTTGACTTTGGGTCTTGATGTGTGGTGGGGAGGTGATGGAAGGTGATGGGGGTGGTGGTGGTGGTGCCGGTGGTGTGAGGGGGGGGGGTCTCCTTGCCCATGCCGGTGCGCCTTCGTCCGGGGCGCTCCATTGCGCCCTGCGTGACCACAGCGGCACCGGGTCGGTCGGCGGGCTGCGGTGGCGGCTGTACCTCACCGATGGCAGCCCCTGACTGCTGCTTATCTCTGCGCTATCGATTGGAGGACAGCGCCACAGAGGGCGGGGGGACCAGGGGGCCGCTCGGCCAATCAATGGGGGTTGATTTGGTTCTCCTTGAAAGTCAGGCTTTTTTTTTATTCCTGTCACCGATTGGCTGGTGCCTGACTCTGGAGCGCCTGTGTGTGTGTGTGTAGTGTGGTGGTAGTCTGTGTGTGTGTGTGTGTGTGTGTGTGTGTGTGTGTGTGCGTGTGTGTGTGTGCATGCATGTGTGTGTGCGTGCGTCCGTTTGTTAGTGTTTGTTTGTGTGTGTATGTGTGTGTGTTTGTGTGTGCGTTTGTGTGTGCGTTAGAGTGTGTGTGTGTATGTAGTGTGTGTGTATGTATGTAGTGTGTGTGTGTGTCGGGGAAGAGGATGGGTGGGTGTTGTGTGTGCATCTGTTTGTGTTTGGTATTATGGAGGAAGAGTGGGTGGGAGGAACAGCTGAACGCTTTTGTGTTGGCAGCCTAAAGAGCTTCTCGCGAATGCGTGTGGCATATGTGCGTGAATCCTGTTGCGTCCCTGGTCCCCGGTCCCCCACCTCCCCTCCCCCAACACACCCCCACACAGCCCTACACACCATACAATTACCCCCCCAATGTCGACAAAATCCCGGCTATTCTGTTTAGACGTTTGATTAAAATATCTGCTCTAATTCCAGTACACACACCACATAAATCCATCACGGGGATGCAGGGACCGGGAACAATTCCAAACATAGAATCTATCTGGAACACTTCCAGCGAACCAATCAGTGGCACCCTCCCGCAACGTATGGATTAACGCCATCGTACGCATGCGTTTGGTAACGTCAAAAACAGAGCTCTCTCCGAAAGGAGAACGGTTTGTGCATGCATGCACAGCGGTATATCGTCTGCATAGGCGGTGACTTTCCAGCCTCTGTGTTTGTCCAAAGCACTCTGCATGCTGTGCCTGTCAGTCGTCCTCAAACAACCGTTCCCCAAGCGACCGCGGGGTGACGGTCAGAACGCAGCACACAATGAGGGATTTAGCTGTCTCTTGCTCAAGGGTGCCTCAACACTTATGCCAGGTGGTACTTGGGGATCGAACCAGAAACCCTTGAACTTCACCTGCTATTACTCTTGAGACACGGAGGCTCCTGCTGTTATAGATTTGAGCTCATAGCCGGTGGTGAGCTAAGAGAGGAACAGGGAGAACAGAGAGCTTCTGGCTACCCAGAAATTGTAACCGTTTAAAAATTTGTCTTCACTGGTTAGTAACAGTAACTGTGAATGTAGCTGGCAAAGCTAAAAGCAGAAATATATCTGTTTCGTTGAAAAAAGTAGCGTTTCAAACAGTGGAGGTCAAAATTTGCCCTTCTTAAAGAAAGAAACAATGGTTAAGTATGCAACAGCGACTGAGTTGGTGGAATTAGCCTCAAGAAAACAGAAAATACATGAAAGCACATCATGTAATATTTGCCAATATAGAAGACTGGAGAACTTGTTTAGATTTCATTTTGTCCTTCCGGGACAAAACTACACTGGAGTTGAGCGACTCTCTCCAGGGATGCAGTTGTGGCGACCTCAGCATCATGAGGTCTTCCCTATAGGCGTCTTTAACCTCTGTGAACGAGGTATTGACTCAGCGCGACCTTGACCGGGAGACGGAGAGAGGACACAGAAGGGTTCGGCACTCGTCAAGGGAAACGTCAGCCAAAGCTCTCCCTGACCTTTGCTCTCTGGTCTCTGTTACCATGGAGAAGTTCACAGCCTAGCTGCAAGAGAGGCTGAAATCATTGTGAGATGTGCATCGGGAGAACTTGTGTGGTGACATCATGATTCTGTCTCTGCATACGTGATGCAGAGACATCGCGGGAACGCTGCAATACCAGGACCGGAATACCGAATCGTGCCTTTCCTGACTCGGAATCCAGTCAGTCCAGATTCCTTCATATCCTCATTTGGGTTAATTTCCTCCATCTTTCACCTGAGATGTCAACACATCCGGGCCTCAGCTTCGGTTTCCCTCTCGGACATTTCAAGCTGCGTTATATGGGGCCGAACGCAGGTGTCATCCTCACCAAACAATCGTCTAAGCCAGCCAGGTCGGATCCGTGCAGGACGAGGCTGACATCCTGGAACCCATCTCTGTGCGTGGTTATAGTTGGTTAGTCACCCGTGAAGGAGACGCCACCTCTGGGTGCTGAAGGCTGGCGGTTGGAATGGCGGATGCTGATGTGGGTGTCAAGTGGGTGCTGAGGACGAGGACAAGGTGGTGGTGGTGGCGGTGGGAAAACCTTGGGAGCCATCCCTCACGTGTGACTGTGGAAGCTGCAGGGGCCGTGCCCTTAAAGAAGCCATTAGCATTTAGATGTGCGAGGCTTTCAGTGCCGAGGTGTGCAGACCGGCCAGTCTTCCAGCTCAGACACACGGGTAGGTGGGTAGGTGGGGATGGGTGTCTGGCTGGCCCCGGTGGGGAGGGTGGGGGGGGGGAGAGGCCGACTTGCAGCGTTGAATCCCCGGATCGATCTCTGCGTACGGCCAGATGCTTTGAATGACCTCACGGGGGAAGACGTAGGACTGGGTGTTTGATCGATAGCAGATGCTATCGCGGTCCATCAACAATGAAGTGTTTTTAATAGAGGTCGCGCAAGATCTGATTCCCTTTCATTTGGGAATTTGCAGTTTGAGGAAATTTGAATCATGGTTCCAAAAGCAGTTTGTCTGTCAAGTCGTCCCCATTGGTATTCTGCTCTCTCTGTTCATATCTCTTTGCCTACAGTCTATCTCTATCAATCTCTCTCTACCTGCTCTACGGTCTCTCTGTCAATCTTTCTCTACCTGCTTTACACTTGCTCTCTTTCCATCTGCAGTCTCTCTTCTACAGTCTCTCTCTATCAATCTGTCTCTACCTTCTCTACACTCTCTCATTCCATCTCTCTTGCTCGATCTCCTGACCTTTTCGCTCTTTCCATATATCCATTCCTTCCTTCTCTCACTCTACCCCCCTCTTTTCACCTCTCCCTCCCTTCCTTCCCTCTCTCTATACCTTTCCCTATGTTTTTCTCCCTCCCTGCATCTCTCTCTCTCTCTTTCTCTCTCTCTCTCTCTCTCTCTCTCTCTCCTCGGCCTGACTGATATGTATTCCTGTCCCCGTGCTGATTCCACATACATTAAGCCACGTCCTACATGCTATGAATGTATACATGAGATACATTTCCCATTAGCCTTCCTCTGCTCGTCGTGCTGCAGCCAGGCGTTCCTCGGCCACTGTCTTCCGTTTGTCGGAACATCTTCTCCCTCCCTCCCCCTTCCCCCCTCCCTCCCCCTGTACATGGTCCTGATCATGATGATGATGATGGTCCTGATGATGTCATCCTACTCTCCTTCACACCCAGGTCTGCTCAGATTGGGGGAGGAGGTTGTGAACTCTCCCCACACGTTTCACCTCATTAACCCCTTATTGAAAGGATGACAAATATGACACTTGCAATCTATTATCTTAATTAACACTCCCCCTACTGTTGTAGCACGTCATCAAGCAGCAGTAGGGCGGGGGGGGGGGGGGCATGGTGCTCAAGGATGCCTGCGGAGGCAGGCTGTGGACATTAGTGTTTGAACCCACAACCTTTCAGCAGGGAGTCACACGGCCCTAACTGCCTGGCTCGCTCACCCCCCTGACCGTCTCGTTTTGTGTGGCTACCTCCGTGTCAACCGTGGTGACATGAACCGCAGGGTCCCACCCAACCTCCCCCCCCCCCCACCCACCCTAAGTGCGGTAACCGTGGGAACGCCGGCGGCCCACTGTGAAGGCACCGTGATGAACCTGTCTGCCCCCGTGACTGAGCGTGACCGGGGGCTGGTGGGGTGTGAAGGCCTCCGGTGCTGCTGGGGGGGAGGAGAGGGAGGGGGGCGGGGGGGTGGAGGAGAGGGAGGGGGGAGGGGGGGTGGAGGAGAGGGAGGGGGGCGGGGGGGTGGAGGAGAGGGAGGGTGGATGGGGGGTAGAGGAGAAGAAGGGGGGAGGGGGGGTAGAGGAGAGGGAGGGGGGCGGGGGGGTGGAGGAGAGGGAGGGGGGAGGGGGGGTGGAGGAGAGGGAGGGGGGCGGGAGGGAGGGGGGAGGGGGGGTAGAGGAGAAGAAGGGGGGAGGGGGTGGAGGAGAGGGAGGGGGAGGGGGGTGGAGAAGAGGGAGGGGGGAGGGGGGGTGGAGGAGAAGAAGGGGGGAGGGGGTGGAGGAGAGGGAGGGGGGAGGAGGGGTGGAGGAGAGGGAGGGGGGTGGAGGAGAGGGAGGGGGGAGGAGGGGTGGAGGAGAGGGAGGGGGGAGGGGGGGTGGAGGAGAAGAAGGGGGGAGGGGGGTGGAGGAGAGGGAGGGGGGAGGAGGGGTGGAGGAGAGGGAGGGGGAGGGTGGTGGAGAAGATGGAGGTGGGAGGGGGTGAAGAAGGACAGTGAGGAGGGGGTATAGAGAGAGAAATGGAGTGGAGACTGGGGGAGAGGGGGGGTTGGAGGTGAAGAGAGTGATGGGGATGGAGGAGAGGAAGGGGGAGGAGGGGTTAAGAAGTTTACTGAGGAAAGGGGTAGAGCGAGAAAGGGAGGAGAGTGGGGGTGGAGGTGAGGAGGGTGATAGCTGGTGGAGGGGAAGGTGGGAGAGAAGGAGGGGAGGGGAGGGATAGGAGGGTGGAGGGGAGAGGGCGGAGCAGAGTGGAGGAGAGGGAGGGAGGGAAGGGTGAGGGAGGGCAGAGGGAGAGATGGGGATATTGGCAAGGGGGGGAGAGAGCGAGATGGGTGAGTGGAGATGCTACGCTGGGAGGGCTTTGGAGGAGAGAGCGAGGGGAGAGGAGGGGAGGGTGAGCAGTCGGGGGGGTGGGGGTTCTGCCGTTACTCTGGTTAGCCGTGACCGGACACTATATGGCCACGGGAGATTGGTGCTCACCGTCTCAGATGAATTTTCAGGGTTTGGTTATTCCGGCAAACACTGGCAAAAAAAAGAGGGCTGTTGTTGTTGCCTCAAAAGGGATTTGGTCCCGGCTGTTAGCGAAAGATTCAGAGATCACGGGCGATCGGCGAGTTTAAGGCATCAATCCGGCGCCGCATTGAAGGAAAAACGAAGGGTGATGAAGGCTGTGAAGATTTCTGTCACTCTCTGCTTCTTGTAGTGTGACAGTGGAATATATTTAGCCTCCTTTTGGGACAAATTAAATTGCGTGCTTGCCACAGTTGGGTCTTTTAATGTTGAACATGAAGAGACGTAAATACGTGGCCACCATCGTTTATGAGAGGTTTCCGATAGACCCAGACCCTAGGTGGGCTAACAATAACGGGAACATTCTTGTGAAAGAAATGTCACTCTGGTGTTCAGTAATTTCAGTCAAAGCAGTAATTAACGACTGCGATTTAACAAGATTGCTGTGTGGGCAGCGTCAGCAGCACAGGCGTCGGTAATATTGGATGATTTCAACGGTGTGGAATATGCTAGTGAAATGCATTCTGTCTCCGCTCAAACAATGCCACCTCACTGACCTTGCAAGGCCGCCGTTTCCAAATGCAGACACCTCTTGCAATCTTTATCCCAGAAGTAGTGTTCATTAGTCCGTACATAAATGGAGATATATTATATATATATATATGTCCTTGTTTGGTTCTTTCTGATCTCGTCTACCTTTTGAAAGTCAGAATTTCACCTCTGTTTCTAAAACATCAGACTGATTGCACCACTTCTAAAACATTCCCCACTTTCATTCAAAGCATGAATCCGGTTGTGAAACATTCAACAAACTTTCCAATGGTTCCGACATGTTCCACTTGTTCTGAAACATTCCATACCTGCTAAACATGAATCTGGTTCCGGAAAATTCCACTGGTTCTGACGCATTCCGACGGTTCTGGAACATTTTAATGGTTCCGACACATTCCACTGCTTCTGGTACATTCCAAGGACTCGTTCTGACGGTGTTTCACAATGTTAGTCTGATGGGACGGAATATTTTATCTTGTGCAAACCTGGCAACTCACTTCCTTCCACTTCCTGTGTTGTTTTAACCAATCATGGCAGCGGTGTGGGTGGGGATCCGTAGGAGTGTGCTAAAAAAGAGAGAGTGATTCTACTGGGAGAAAACCTCCCCCGACCGAGTCAATCTCATGGAACTCCTAAACAGGTATTCCTCCTGATAATCCATCGCCACGGAAGAGGCAACAGCCAACTCTGTCTCTACGGTTCAGATCATTGTTTATGTTGTTTTTTAGTCGGTAGGAATTCCCAGCCACCCCCTGGGAGGCGGAGAGCTTACACCCAAAGCCGCCGGCCCCCTTTGAAGCTCTGGCTTCCGGCCCAAACTCGGAGCAGCTTCCCCTCAGATGTCCTCTCTGGAAAGGCTCCAAGAGGAGTGGGGGCATCGCGGCAACTTCTGACAGCTTCAAAAAACTTAACGGTGACAGACTTGAAAGATAGAACACACCGTCACCACCACCTCCTCCTCCTCACCCTCCTCCTCCTCCTCCTTGACTCCTTATTTTCCACAAAGACAAGTGCGGTGTGTGTTCCCTAGAGCTGATACCAGCGAGCGCACCCCCCGCGGAGCGAGCAGCAGTCCTGGCGGTGAAACCCCCACCCACACCCAGCACCCACTTGATTGGCACCACGGAGGAGGCAGTGGCGTTGGCAACGGCGACAGTGTGCTCTGTGTGAGGGAGAGATAATTTGTTTGTGTGCATGGTTTTGAGGTTTAGTCTGGCATTGTTCTCTCCCCTGTCTCACATGTCATTTGATCTCAGCAGTGGGTTCGGGTTTAGGGGTAGGAGGGTGGGCGGGCGGTGATGATGTGATGGATGCGGTGTTGGAGATGGTTTTGTTGGTGCTGGTGGTGGTGGTGGTGGTGGTGGTGTGTGTGGGGGAGGGGGGGGCGGCAGCCAGGGGCGGCGATACGGAGAGATTCAACACTGTGGATGACTGAGGTTCTGCTGGCGGTTGTGGTTAATAATGCCTTCCCTGCGGTGTGTAGGACTGCTTCAACCCGCAACGCCCACGCTCTCCACCGGGGGGAGATTCACCTTACAGCGCGGAGCTCACCTTGGAGCTCAGAGATAGCATCTGGCCATGGTTCTCAACAGGATCGAAGAGGCATAAAGACGCCTTTCTTTGGCCTGTATTGGATCTTTTTCTGGGGATAAGTGGACTCAGCACTTCCATTTTCTCTGATGGGATCTCTCCCGGCCTTGTGGATGGAGATTTGTTTGCTGCTTAGTTATGTCCTTCTGTACTGGCCTTGTCAATGGTTAATAGTTGTCGTGGAAACTGTGTTCACTCCGTGCTAATGTGTTGATCTGTTAAATGGCGATATAATAACCGTTCACTCCCTGCATTGAGATCAGTTTGACATCTGTTTGAGTCAGTTTTAGCATAGGGCATACCGCTCTGATTACCGTCTATTTATTCCTGTTTATTTTTTCTTAGTTAGCAACAACTTCCAGGCAACTCCGACAGAGCCTTGATCCATCAGAGTGTGTGTCATTAACCAATAATCCCTGAATCGTTAGGAATCATTTAAACAGGATTAGCTGACAGCTGAGTCGCTCGCCCTGCGACCTGGATACATCAACCAGAGTGTAAGGATATTCAATGTGCTCCATTTAGCTGCTTCAAGGTACCTTCTCCAATACCAACCGCTGGCCAGTCAACGATCAATAGTGGATGTATGTATTTCTCCAACATATATGATCTTAAGATACATGATATCTATGTATATCATGTGTATATATATATAGATAGGAAATAGTATCTATATATAGAGATACAATTTATATTTATACATTCACATTTAGGGCATTTAGCAGATGCTTTTATCCAAATCAATTTACAATAAGTACATTTGTCAGAAGTAGAGAAACAACATATTTCGCTGTTGGTACAGTAAGAATGTTCATAGAACTAAGTGCCAAGCACTAACAATCACTAGGGTTAACCCCTTCCCTATATATCACAAAGCTTGCTAGGATAAGATGCTACACAATGCTAAGTACTATTTTTAAGTATATATGTCTATATCTTTATATATTTCTGTTGGGTTGGTTAGATCCATGTGAAGGAAATGGAAACAAAAGGCAGTGCGATCCAAGGCCAGCTGTTATGACATTGTGTTTAGTGTTGGCTCCAGGCTAGTCTCACATACCAGACTCTAGATTAATATCTCTGTCTGAGGACAGACAAGCTCAAATCTGCTCGTTTCTATTATATATTTTTGGGTAGAATAGAGTCACGTACATTGTGGGGTGTTAACAATTAACCCTGAACTGACAATGTGACTTGATCAATTAACACCATCAGTTAAAAGCAAAGAAAATAATAATGTTGTGTTGTCATTTTTGCAGTCGTCAAAATAAAATCAAGGCCTGGCCCCAGTATACGATTATTCCAAGTATACTTTATGGTTTTGCATTCGAACATGCTAACATTGCTCTAAACATTTGGTCGCGGTTTAGCACAAGTCATCATTAGTTTGTGTTCCTTGTCCTTCAAGATTGCCCTTACCTTTAATCAGCGAGGTTGTCAGTGGTGACACACTTTTGTGGCTTCCTGTTGTTATCCTAATCCTGGTTGGTGCACGGCACCGCTTTGAGAAACAGCCAGACCAACCGAGCTATCAGGGTGTGTTGACACTGTGAGCACTTACAACGATCGATAGCCTGCTAGCCTGCCGTATGCTAATTGTTACCAAGTACTGTCATCGCTGTTGTCATTAGTCAGTTTTGATAATAGCCTTGCTAATAATGGGGTTTATTTATGATGCTAGGGTCACATGCTCCCACACAAGCTCAGTCAGGTCAGCTGGATCACATGACAAAACTCTGACTATGCTGGATTGTCACAGATTTTGCTCTTTGACTATTCAGGGTTAGGAAAGAAAACGATTACAGAAAGCTTGACATTTTTGAGTATGCATTTGGGCCAGCCATCTGTTCTAATGGAAAAAGTAAAATTGATGGTTTCTGCAGGTTAGACTATTTCGTCATTTTTTTACAGCACATTTATTCCTATCGGTTTATGTTGAACGACGGTTAAAAATGTTATCGGTCAGGAAAGAATCCCGAATATTTTGCAATTACTTTACGGAACGCCGAAGGTTTTCCGTTGGTCGGCATGGCGACCAACAGAATGGTTGCAACAGGTATGCAAGGATTTGGCTCCATAGTTTTTTTGTTTCTTCGTGGGTGTACGTGGGTGTGCGTGCGTGTCCATTTGTGTGTGTGTGTGTGTGTGTGTGTGTGTGCTCACAACGGTGGTAAAAGTGACTGCTTGGCACCCCTCCTCTGCGCCCCGGACCCGGCTGGCACGCCGGGTAATAGACAGGAGTAATTGGGTGCTATAAATCCCGGTCGGGGACAGGGTGGGGCAGCCCGGGCTGATTACTTAGGCATTACAGTCAATCTTATACAGACCTTGAATGGAAAGATTTGGTGAGCTGGATTCTCATTATCATCGAGGGAGGGTTGGTGGTTGTGGGGGGGTTAACAGGATCTAAAGAGGGCCAAGGTCTCCTACCCTAAAGCACCATCGGCCATTGATGCGACGCCACACTCCAACGCCCTTAACCACTCGGAGGACTCGTCAACATCACCACACCGCGTTTTATTACCCCTTTCCCCCCCAACATCCTCGGACCCGACCAGCCCCCTTAACCCCGCCTCCCCTCCGAAGCAGCCCCACCTCAGACCCTCCACCCCCCTCCATCCCCTATCCTCCATCACCAGTCCCACCTCAGACCCCACCCCTATCTCCCCCATCACTAGTCCCACCTCAGATCCTCTACCCCCTCCAAACCCCCCTCCCCCCGGCGGGCTGCTTGGTGAGCCTGACGTGTGTGAGGGGCGTTGAGGCAGGGCCCGCGGGGTTTAGCGGCTCTCAGTGGGTCTGCGTGGCGGCGGCGGCGGCAGCTTGCTGCCAGATCACAGACCCCTCCTGGCGCTTAGAGCTAGTGCTCCGCTGCCCCCCGGAGCTCTAGATACCCTGGGTGGAGACGCACGGAGGTGGCTCTTAGAGTGCTCAGGAAACCCATAAACGTGTGACAGAGGTGCGCTTTGGTGCCGGGTGGGATTTATCAACGTTGGAAACTGAATTTTAATGAAAACCGAAAAAATAAAAGGGCTCAAGACACCTTCTTTCCTAACCCATTTCCTCAGTCGTAATATTTAAATATTATTAAAAAATAGAACTAGGGAACTGACATTTTTGATGTTCTATGGTCCATAATAATTTTTGACGTCTAAATCAAATAAACTTAACTTCCTCTACTGCCGGTTAATTTGTTTTCGTCGACGACGGCCACTTGACCGTTGCTAGCACGTATCTAGCGAGTTTTATTTGAACCTCTCTCCATTTGCCTTAGCCTTGGTTTTCTGTTAGTCATTTAGATTCCGACACGTTGAAGAACTCTCATCTATCGTCGGCATTAAACACAGAACCCACAGCCTGGGTCTATGCTCATTCCTAATCTGTGGCTAATCGAGTTTGAGAAGTAAACCGAGGAGTTTGGAGGGTGAGGGAGCGGGCGTGAAGGTGGGTGATGTTGCTGGCACGGCGGAGGGTGTGACTTACTGGATTAGGGTTGCGCCGACAGCTCATCGGACCCCCTGCTGTGGCCTGATGTTGCCGTTAGTGTTGTGCCTGTTGAGAGGGAATGAGTTGTATTGACTGCACATACCGCCAGTCGATACTGCAGAATTAACCCTCATCAAAAGTATTTTGTCGGTTCGCTTTAAACTTCTCCTGGAGTTTGAACTGAAGTCAAAATTGTCAATCCATAATGATCGCAATCAATAGTGTTCGCGAAATGAAAACGGGAGGAAGAGCAAAATAAAAATAAAAGAGACAGCAAACGCTCACATTTGCTTCCCCCATCCCTCAAACTTTGCTCATTTAGAGAGTTCATATTTCACGTTTTAGTGTTGAAATCCTAACAATACAATGATGAGTAAATGGGGCGTACTTTTATGGCGCGTGTAAAAAAATCTAAACAAAAAACATTAGCGAGAGAAAAGTGCAAAAGGGATATATTACAAATGAGTGATGTGATATCGGTGGCTAGCACCGGGTGTGAAGTGTTCCCACTCAGAAAAGCACTCCATTCTGCTAGCATCCTCCCTTGACTCCGCTAACAGCACGCTACTTCACTTAGCGTCCTCCATTTGGGATGCAGATCAAACACTGTTTTTTAGCGCTTTTATCCTAATGCACTGCAACATCACCGGGGCACTAAAGGCGTGATTACCGCAGCGAGACAGGAAGGGGTTGACGTTTACGCACAAGTTACCCCTGACGGGAGGACCGCCGCTGCCAGACGCGACCACTCAGGGTCCAGGAAGTCGTGTTTTTTGTGTTGTCTGTAGATTTTTTTTCTAATGGACTATCTGTTGTTTCGCTTTTAATATGACACTGATTGGTTGCTCTTTAAGCGGTAGCATTGCACCAAGTGTGTTTACTGTTGCAAATAGCCCATCGACTGCCTTCCACCATCTGCTGGCTACTTTGGCAGAGATATTCTTTGCTCAGAGAAAAAAAAAAGAAAACAACATATGAGGGGTTAGATTAGGAATGGATCATGATGCTCTGGGCTCGTGTTCTGCCTTTGTCAGGGGATATGAGGATGGAATGCATGCGTGTTGGAAGGGGACCCTCAGAAAGCCTTAGATGGTACAACGTATGGTGGTAGTTCCCATGATGCATTGTTTTTTGCCAGTTCCTTTTTTCTGATCCTAAAGTCCCAGAGAATTTGTTTGGGCAGCTGATTAAGGGAATGAGGTTCTTGTTTGCATGCATAGTTAAAGTATGGACTTCTGTGTGGAGTTAAAAATCTGTGGACTAACCCGCCCCTAATCAAGTCTAACTAAAAACCTAACCTAACCATATCCTTAATCTAACCAAACTCACTTATCTAACCTAATACCGAAACGTAATTCTTACCTAATGCCTCAACCTTAACGTGTTTAACCAGATGCATTAACCTAACTGTCTGTAGCCTAGACAAAACCTCTTCCAACCTCATACCTAGAGCCTTACTATCTCTAGCCTATTGCCAAAAATGAAATATCTCTAACCTAATACCTAAACCATAACCTAATATTGTAATACCAAAACAAATTTTTGGTGTTGGCTAGCTGAAAATAAGTGATATATTAGAGATATCCTTTGTGCTTGAACCCAACGCTCTCCAACCTAAACCTATCCCTCTCTATTATCTCCAACCTCATGCATAATCTTGGCCTTCTCTAACCAGTTAACCTAAACCTAGTCTACCTAGCTTCATCAACCGGCTGTCTCTGTTAGACCTTCCAGTGTCTGCCCCCGTCCCGCCCAACCCCCTCACCCCCCTCCCCTCACTCTCAGCCCCGGGGGGGGGGGGGAGGGAGGGGGGGGGGGTCATTGATTTAACGATGGCACCGAGCCAGACAGTGACCTCATCCTCTTCGTCCATGATGTCTTCACAGCGCCCTCCCCTCCTCCCTCCCTCCCCCCCTCCCTCTGTCGCATGGTGACATTGACAATAAGACGTCAGGGGAGAGGGGGGAGAGGGGGGAGGGGAGATGGATGGGCGAAGCGTTGGCGTGCGTGTGGGGGGAGAGGGGCGGGGCGTGCGTCAATGCGGCGGGGGCTGATGGAACAGACCGTGAGCGGGGATGATGGGAAGCCATCAGGGTGTCAGAGAGACACAATGGTGGATGGGGAGAGATATAATGTGTTCTGCTGACAGGTCAGGCCTCCCTAGTGACCTGCTGGGACACCCAGTGACACTCAGCTCCATGCACGCACGCACACGTGCACACATACGCACGCACAGACACATGCCGTAGAATCTGTAGAATCGATCTGGCTTAATTGTAATCGCTCGCTAAGAATAGACATCCTCTATGTAACGTCACGTGTATAGTTTAAAGACCGCCCCCCCAACCCCCCACACACAAACAGACACACACACACAAGCACACACACACACAAGCACACACACATAGTAGGGTTGCCGTCAAATCTGTAGAATTCTATTCTTAGTCGCTCGGCCAATCAGGGGCTTAATGCTAATCGCTCGTTCACAATAGAGACATCATCTACATACCGTCACGTGTACAACTTAAAGACCGCCCCCCAACCCAACCACTCCTTAAGGCTTTTGTGGTTTGGATAAGCATGAATCATTTATAGTGGCGTGTTAATAATGGATGCAGTGTTTTGATTGGCAGACGGCCGGCTCGCAGGGGTTCCGCTAGGTAAAACCAAGGGTCTGAATGATTAATTAAAAAGTAAAGATTAGGATGGCTGAGTTTTGATTGACGGCTCAAATCGAAACACGCAATGTAAACACGGGGCTAATGTAATCATGATGTCACGGCAGGCAGGCAGTGGCGGCAGGCAGGCACACGCGTGTTTCAACTGACAGCAGGGAAAACGCTTCCTTTTCCATCACCCTTACGGATCACCGGCGCTCGAATGAATGTCTGGATGAATGAATGAATTTTCCCCTGCTATGTACACCCAGGAAATCTGCCTTCACTTATCATTACCTTTAAGTAGGAGGTGAAAGACAGGGGGGGGGGGAGAGACAGGGAGAGGGGAGGAGGAGGAGGGGCTGGAGGTGTTGCCAGCGGCTACGGGAGGAGAGAGAGGAGGATGAGTGGCGAAGGGAATAAGAACAAATGGGGAGAGGAGGAAGAGGATGGACGGGGAACGGAAAGGTATAAAATCTGAGGGGGCGGGGGGGGAGAGAGGAGGCGGCGGTGCAGGCGGAGGTAGACCCCCGCCCGAGGGGGGGGTGATGGGGGAGGCAGGGGGGAGAGGGTTGGCTGTCTGGCCCTGACACCTCTCAAAGAGCCCCTCATTCATCACGCGGAGGGCTGGGGGGCCGTCCCAACCGTAAATCACCGCGGATAAAGGACGTAAAGAAAGGAGAGTTTGAAGGTAAGGGGTTTAAATCCCCCTCAGATGATCCCAGATAAACACCAGGAGAGACTTTTTGACAGTCCCTCGTTACCCGCGCCGACGCGACGGACTGTCAGCCCGCCTCCAAGCCCGCGCCGTGCCTCCCTCCGCCGGCTGGCGGCTAATATCCTCAATTACGCCGGCAATATGTTGCTGGGAAAATGAAAAGTTCCGGGGAGACATTCGCACAATTTAAAAGTTTTAATTTGACAGCTTGTGGTGTAATGATGAGTTGTGATGAGGGTGGGGTGTACCCCTCGGTGTGTGTGTGTGTGTGTGTGTGTGTGTACGTGTGTGTGTGTCCGTGTCCGTGTCCGTGTCTATGTGTGCGTGTTTGTGAGACAAATGACTGGGCCGAGAATGTTTTGTGTGGATGTCGGGGAGATTTTTTAGATCAGATGTTAAGCAGCTAACGTTGTGTTTCCACTTCCGGTAGAAAAGGCAGAAGAAGGATACCTAGACCTGCCTCCCGGGCAGCTTTCTAATTACGATCATCTCTACAATAAAAAAACACAATCTAATAGCTTCTCGAGCACGGGCGAGCGGGCGACGTAGAGTGAGCATAAATATATATCTTCCTCCTTGACGGAACATTCCAACAGTTAGGAAAAAAGAGCACCACCGATCTCCCTCGGTAATGTATTCTTGGCGGCGGAGAGATTTTGTTGGGCGCTCACCTTAATAGTATCCCCGTGTCTTTCACATCCCTCTGTTTCACGTGTAATGACAAACTAATGGCAGGGAGTCGGTCCCGGCGTATATTATCCCATTCATCATCCTCCCGCGCGCTTGCTGCTCCTCCAAGATGGCGGCCAGACCGGGGCAGCCCTGGTATTTGCATGGAATGAGCAGCTGTCAGTCTGATATTGATGGCAGGGCTGTGATGGAGACGTAGAGGGCACCGGGCTGTCACGTGAAGGTTGATTTTCTCAAAGTACACGGCCCCTAAGGCACCTAGGCAGGTAATTGTCTTTTTTTTCCGCCCCCACCTTGCTCTTGCTCTCTCTTTCTCTCTATCGCTCTCTTTCTATATCTATGGAGAGATTATATCTCTATATATCTAGCTTCAACTTGGAGGATAAACTAATCTATCACTCCACATATCTCGGCCGCTACATCACCAAGTTACGCCGCACTTTATCAAAGGTAGTCATGCAGGTGTGCCGCGCATTAACAAGCAGCCAAGCGTTCGGGGGCAGCACTAGCAGCTAGCGCTGGCGGGAGCTCTTGTGGCGTGGCTAGCTGCTTGCACTGGCTAACAAAGCGCGGATCAGATATTGGCGTAAAGATGCGACCGGGTCCCTTTTCAACCTCGAGCGCCCGTCCAAGATGGCGGTAGCTCTCGCGGCGTGGCCAGATATGAACATCAAGATGCGACGGGTTTGTTTTTCACCTGGAGCTAGCGCTGGCAGGAGCTCTTGCTGCATGGCTAACAACGCGCGGACCAGATATGAGCGTAAAGATCTGACCGGGGCTCAGTTTTTCACCTGGAGCGACTTTGAAAAAAAAGGAAAAGGAAAAGCAGTTGAAGGTAGTCCACATCGCCGCGGCGCCCGGGTGTCAATCTCTCCTCGCTCGGCGTAATTGTCTTCTGGTCCGCTCGGCCACAATCAGGTCCGAGGGCGAGTCGATAGCCGCGGCCGTCCCCGTAATGACAGCACAGACACTTCCTGGTTCCCATTAACGGCTCTTTCTTGATAGATAAAAGTCCCAAATAATGGGCCGCGTGATGGAGTGAGAGCCGGATAACAAATTGGCCCTTTGTGATAACAACCCCCCTGTGAGCTGGAGGGAGGGGGAGGGAGGGTGGGAGAGAGATGGAGGGAGGGGGAGAGAGAGGGGGGGTGAAAGAGAGAGAGAGAGAGAGAGAGAGAGAGAGAGAGACAGGGAGTTGAGGTGGGGGAGAGAGAGAGATAGACATAAAGTTGAGGGGGGGGAGGAGACTGAGAGATAGACAGGCAGTTTGGGCGGGAGAGAGGGAGACATGGACATAGTAATAGACAGAGAGAGGTAGACCAGCAATTGGGGAGGGGGGAAAGAAAGAGAACATAGACAGTGAGACATAGACATAGAGGGGGACAAGAGCGACAGAGAGACAGGAAGGTGTTTGGAGCTGGGGGTGAGCGAGAAAGAGATGGCGAGAGCTCAATAGCCCTCCTCCCTCCAGCCCACCACATACTCGGCAGTGAGCAGCAGAGATTTGTAATGGTCTCCCTGCTCTTGACAAAGTGACCTAAATGGCAACCTTCATCCTTATTGGTTGAGTGAAAGGGCACGGTGGTAGGGCTGGGACAGAGATAAGTGAGGGCCTGTCCGTCCGCGTCGCCGACCGTCGCCACCTCCATCACAGAGCCGGGAGGCGAACAAGCTGTCTGCGGCACGACAGGCTGCGTTTCACCTCGACGCAGAGGAAAACAATGGCAGCCCAACAAATGGGAGCGACAAGCGGTACAAGTGCATCCACAATGGAGGCGTGGATGATCCACGACGGGCAGAGTGTTGCAGACAGTGAGCAAGAGAGCGGGTGGGTGGTTTCAGCGTGAGGTGTTACGCGCTATGGGGCGGCGTGTGGCTCAGGAGGCAGAGCAGGTCGGCCGGCCACCGGAAGGTTGCTAGGTCGATCCCTGGTGTGTCGAGGTGTCCCTGAGCAAGGCACCTAACTCTAACTGCTCCCAACAAGCTGGCTGTCACCTTGTGTGGCGGTGACACCGCCGTCGGTGTTACACCCTGAAGTCGCCATTACACCCTGAAGTCGCCATGGCAACGCTAACGGTGACGCTATGGGTGCTGACTGTCGGAACCGGAATCAAATCCTGCTCTGCCGCATGCCGTGACATCTTGTGGTTGCGGAATGTGACTTAAATCAAATCAAAAAACGTTGCTTCAGGTATCATGAATAAAAGCAAGCTAAGTGTCGTTAGCTTAGTTTGACATGGCACCCCCCCCCCCCCCAGCTCAGAGCAGTGGCAGCTCCGACGCCACAGACTTAGCGCTTAGCACCACCTTTTCTAGCGCTGTGTCGCTCAAACCCCAAAGTGGGGTTGTATGATTAACCGAACGGCTCGGCTTAACACTTAACACTCTGCTATGACAAAACCTGCGCCACACACCTATAACCCATTTCAAAAGGCAGCCATTACGTTCAGACAGCTAGCTGCACGGGCGTCGTGGCTCTGCTGCTCTGGCGACGTTGGAAGCCTTGCATTAGAGGAGGGAGGCTGCCCAGGCGCGCTCGTTTCTATCACCGCTAAGTGCTCTTTCAATGTGGCTAAACAGCGAAGAAAGGCTTCCCTCGCACAAGGCCGTGGGAGATTATACAACCTTGACTGTGTTTTATGTGCTAGTCTCCGCGGCCCTTTGTTTATCAAACCCGCTCCGAAACGCGGGGAGAGAGATGTTTGGCGGGCAGTGCGCAGGGTGCTTTGGCTCAATAGATTTGCGTGTGCGTGTGTGTGTGTGTGTCTGTGTGTGTGTATGAGTGTGTGTTAGCGTGCTTGTGCATTAGCGTTAGTTTGTGTGCACACATAGTTTGTGTGCAAGATGTGTGTCTTTGTTGTGTGTGTGTGTGTGTGCGTGCATGCGTGTTTGTGGCAATGTGTGTGTATGTGCGCGCATGCGTGCCTGCCTGTGTGTGCGTTTGCGTGTGTGTGCGTTTCTGTATGTGCATACGTGTGCGAGTGTGTGTGTGTGTGTGTGTATCCTTTCATCCCACTCTCCTGGCAGCGTTACTTCTCCCTCGTTCGATGACTACTCCCTTTCCTGGGTTCTGAGCGTGTGCACGACACACATTTGTTATTGTAAAGCCAAATGCCAGGCATTAGCGTCCTGGCAGTTATTAATCACACCACCTCGGTTCACTGAACTCCCTCCTTGAAATATGAGACTAATTTCTTCCCGTCGATCGGCATAAGAAAGCGCCAAACAACGACAACAACAACAACAACAACAACAACGTATTGAATGTTTTCTGGCTAAAGCTCTCTATAATACCTTTTTTTTGGCTGTTGTGTTTTTTCCTTTTTTTGGATTAAAACTTCCATTACTCATTTTCATCGTTCTAGCCTTCCATCAGTCCATCTCTCTATTGTTCTATCGTTCTATCTTTCTATCTAAATCTTTCTAACTATATATCGTTCTTTCTAGCGTTCTATCTTTCTATCCATCTATTGTTCTACTGTTATTTTGATCTTTCTATGTATCGTTCTATCTTTCTAATTATATATCGTTCTTTCTTTCGTTTATCTATTGTTCTGTTCTATCCTTCTATCATTCTATCAGTTGTCCTATCTATCTGTATATTTATCGATCGTTCTATCCATCTATTGCTCTTTCAATCAGTCCATCTATCGGTCGTTCTATCCGAGCCTGTCTGTTGTTCTATCCATCTGTCATTGTCTCTATCTATCGTTCACACCCGCTCTCTCTCCAGCCCTGCTCTTCTGGAGGAAGACAAAAATTCAATAGCTGAAAAATGCAGGAGTCAAATTCCAAAACATGCAGGAGTCAAATTCAATGTCAACATTGATTTACATTTACATTTTCGGTTGTGCAATTTCCTTTTCTTTTTTTGTACTTGTTGTGGCTAATGAAAACAACAAAATTACAGCCGGATGGAATTGATCAGAGCTAACCTTTGAACAAATATAATCTCTTGACAAAGTAATTAATAACGTATGATATTGAACAAAAACAAAGGAGAAGCAAACTGCTTCTCTCGACAGAGACAGATGTTAACTTTCTTCAGGGCAATCACCCAAATGGCAACTAAAGGAATTTTCTAAACCATGTCAATCAGATTCTTCACATTGTATGACTTTGTTGGAGCTTCAAATTCATTGCATCTAAGGAACGCAGGCGTGTGCTACCCCACAGCGAGCCTTTGAGCCTCAGGGCGTGATGCAAGCCCTGCTCCTAGCCCTACGGCGGGCTTGGAACCAGCGACTGAAAATGCCTAGCTTGATGAAAGACCACCGGGAACACTCTTGTTTTGCACACAATTTCACTTTATGTCGTCAATAAACGTAAAAGGCCGCAGTGTTAACCAAGGTCAAAGCTGGCACATGGTGCGAATTTAATTCACAAACACTTTTTGTAGTAGTAGCGCCTGTTTTGGGTCTTAACATGGCCTGCTCACTCCCTTTTTCATTGCTCTTGTTTCTATTTGTGGTTTTTTGGCAGGTGTTGAAAACACGCACACTCACGCAAACACACACACACACACCCACACACACACACACACACACACACACAGACAATGCACCAGTACACAAGGTAACTGAGATCGTCAAGCATTGCCGCTCCTCACACTATAAATCCTCAATCATCGGAACACAGGAAGGGAAGGTGGGGGACGAAAAGGTGTACAAGGGGAAGGGCGCAGAGGTCAAGGGTCATCACGGTCCTCCTCCACTCCTTAAACCTCCTGCGTGGTGTACTGTCCAACTCCCTGCCTAGTGTGGCAACTCCCCTCACCTCTCTCACCTGCCTCACCCCTCTCACCTGCCTCACCCCTCTCACCTGCCTCTCGATCACCTCCCTCATCCAGCCGCCTCTTCCCTCACTCCTCAATCCCGCCTCACCCCTCTCACCTTTTCGCCCCCTCACCTGCCTCTACATCCCCTCCCCTCACCCTGCCTCCTTTGCCCTCGCCCCTCCCTCCCGCCTAACCCCTCTGACCTTCCTTCCCCCCTCACCCCTCCCTCTCCCTCCTCCTCCCCCTCCGGCAGCAGTGAGTTCAGTGCAGCCTGCTCTCTGTGCTGGAGATAATGCCGGCCTCTCCCGCCGTACGCTGCTGATGTTTAATTCATGGCCAGGCGCCCCAGGGAATCGCGGAGCAACAAGACCCCCACCGCCCCCCCCAACCACCTCCACTCCCATCCTTGTTCCCACCGCAGAAACACAACAGGGGAAATGTGGGAACGGGAGAGGGAGAAAGAGAGAGCGAGAGTGAGAGAGAGAGAATTGGAAAAAAGGGAGCAGGATGTTGTCTTTGTGTTTCCGATCGGTGGAAGAAATGTCGGCCCTGGAGGAAACCCCCTAGAGCATGAGTCATTTGATGGAGAGAGAGAGGGAGAGGGGGAGAGAGGGAGAGAGGGAGAGAAGGAGAGCAACGCAGAGCAACGCAAAGGTGTTTGTGGTTGTTTGGGGCTGGGGAAAGGGGGGGGGGGGGGGCTGTAAATAGACAGCTTTTGCCCGCTTATCCCCTTCTTGTTGGACGCGAGGTAAGGCGATGGGAGGAAGTAAGCTGCCGGACACACTGGCACGCTCGCTCTTAATCACAGGCCTGATTAAGGGCTCTCTCCGAGGCATGGAGGAGGCTGGACCCCCGTCCCCGGGGGCAGAGGTAAATTGGCTGGAAAGGAAGGGAAACAGGAATACAGGGCAGCGCCGGGGGAACCCGTGTTTGGGAGGTGTGAGTGTCTGCCGTGTTCTCTCGTTATTGACCTTCCTCCCGCCTTTGATTCGCGGTTGATCCCCTCAGTGTGGCTGAGGGGGAGGAGGAGGCTGGGGTGAGGGCCTGGTGTGGTGAGGGTTTCTTGGGCGTTGCCGGGGCGAGTGAGTTCAGGATGTGAGGAGCTCCGGACTCGGGCGGATCGGGGGAGGCTCTGAGAAGCTTGAGGCCTTTATGTGCCCGGTTTGTGAGGAGCGTCTTTGGGGTGTGAGGACGGTTCCCAGTGTGTTGGTACAGGTGTACACTTTTATTAATTCATTCTCTGCATTTCACCCATCTTTTGCTCTGAGCTAGGAGCAGAAGGTGCAGGAGCGGCCCCTGGGGACCCACCCCCTGGTGTGTGGTCCTTATGTAGACGCAGACGATACACAGCGGAAAATATGAGGGATGCAAAACAAACAGGACAACAATTGCTTACACAAAGGATGCTAAAAACAATTAATCAAGAAATAGAGTGCATCCACAAATACTGCCATAGGCAAACAAATAATAATAATAATAATAATAATAATATGTCTTTAGTCTATTTTTGTTAACACAGACTGAAAGGTCCCCTCCGCCAGGGTTTGAACCCAGGACCTTCTGGCAGGACGTTCTTTCTAACCACCATGCCATAGGGATAGGGTATGATCTGTTGTGTGTAAGTACGGTCCACAGGATGTGAGAATGATCCATGGTGTGTGAGTACGGTGTTTGGTGTGTGTGGACAGTACCCAGTATGTGAGTATGGCCCTCTTTGTGTGTCTCTGGTCCCCAGTTTGGTAGTGTGGTATTCGGTGTGTGTGTATGGTATCCAGTTTATTGCTATGGTCTTCAGTGTGTGTCTGGTCCCCAGTTTGTTGGTGTGGTCCGCAGTTTATTACTTTGGTCTTCGGTGTGTGTGTGTGTACGCTCCCTAGTTTGTTAATCCAATCCAAATGTGAGTGGGTTTTCCTTTAGTGTAACTTTGCGCCCTTTACCTGGGAAACCCCGGCGTGTTTGACTCATTGTTCCATACATCCTCTCCTAATGGGTTCAAAAGGCTGCTGGTGCGCAGCTGTTAATTCCCCGCGCCCAGTATAGACAGCCATGTGGCGTTTATGGATTTATATCAGCTAATAGGCCCAGGCTCTCCTCCGCGGCCCCTCCACCCCCTATCCCACCACCTTGCCACTGGGCCGGCCGCTAACCCCTTCTCGGCGAGAGTGATATTATTCACGCTGCGTCCGTGGCACCGCCGTTAATGTAATGAGTCAGGCCGTTAATGTGATCCTGCCGGCGACACAAGGGGGGGGATCCTTCAACCTGAGATGCCCCTGCCGCCGACCAGAGACCTCCTCACCCCTCCATAACAACCGGGGGATGTGTCAGCGCTGATTTATTTAGCCCTTGAACTCGCTTCCTGTACAACCCTGATGGGGACGCCTGTCGGGGTTGGGGGGCGGGGGGGTTGGGTTCGCGGAGGGCTGCCCGGACGGGAGGAGGAGAATTTTAAAGGTTCTCTCTGCCAGAGGCATTCAGGAGCAGCGTTCGTCGCCCTGGTCTTAAGATGCTATTTCTTTAGCGGTTCAGCGGCTCAACCAGGGCCGCATCCACCAGAGAGTCCCGTTTTGACCAGTGACCGGTACGGTGGCGCCCCGGCCCCCGTATCAACCCCACGACCCGGGAGGAAACCCCACGACCCCTCAAAGCACGGGGCCCGTGCCTTGAGGAGGCACGGGCCCCGCCAGAGCCCGGCGCCACCCTCTATAATGAACAGATAAGGATTCATGCAATTTCAAACTGTCAGCCCCCCCGCCAGACGTGTTTGTCACCAGGAAGCTTATCGTCCTCGCCGTGATTTTATTTACATCCCGGCGATCCATCACATCCCCCCCAGTCCGTAAACAAGACGCCATGGTAACGGGCGGTGTGTTCTAAGCAGCCTTATTAAGTCGATCCATTTGCCGGCTGTAATTAACGTCTGCTTACGGCGCGGTTAATATCCGCTATGTAACCTGTGAAAGCACACAGTAATTATGTTGGGGTTTGACTGGCACAGATCAGTGAGGCACCCAGACGACCGGGGGGGACTGGTTCTCCCTAGTGGGGACCACTAGGGAGAACCGTATTGGTCCAGGTTTTCAGGGGGGGGGGGGGGGCTGGAGGGGGCTGGTTCTCCCTCGTGCGGACCACCAGGGACCCCTGTATTGGTCCAGGTTTGGGGGGGGGGGCTGCCTTAGTTTTTTTATTTTATTTTTTGACATGATATCATTACCATTTGTACTTTAACACATTCCCCAAGCCTTGGTGCCATAGCAACACACCAAACAGGAAAGAAACAAGCCTCGGATTCTAAATAGGATTAAGTTGGTCGGTAGGGCTAATGGTGAGTGTGAGGGTTTGAACCCCATAGCCTGTGGTCTACCTGTAAGCAACCTTGAGCAAGACACACTAACCCCTCCTTGCTGCTTGATGACAAGCCTCTGAAAGTGTCCGCTAAATGTAGTAGAAATCAAAGTTGTAGAAGCTATAGGAGGATATTGTGCTCAGGTCCGATGATGCTGAAGACAAAGGGCTGGAATTTGCAGGAGAGGAAGACTGAACAAGGTCTCATCCTGCATGTGGTTTATATAGAATTGAACACATGAGGAAAGTCAATGGGGACGGTGAATCTTAAACAGTGATCACCTGTGAATGTTGAACAGCGATCCCCCATGACGCCCGCATCATGGTGACCTTTGAACGTGAAACATTGATAACTCATGATCGTCCGACAATGTAACCCCCCCCGTGCAGCACGTCTGAGGAGAACCACAGGCTAGAACAGCCCTACACTGGAGAGTGCAGAGACACACCAACAACATAGTAGAAGTGGACATAGCAGCTCCAGAAAAGTTGAAGTCAATGTAGTTCTACATTATAATGTATTTGTATCTTATACAAAACCACCTTTCAAGTAGTCTGACTGGAGATACAGTCTGCAGCTGTACAGCTGCCTGGAGATACAGTCTGTACATGTACAGGTGACTGGAGATACAGTCTGCACATGTACAGGTGGCTTGAGATTCAGTCTGCACATGTACAGGTGGCTGGAGATACAGTCTGTGTAGTAAACATGCAGTGGGAGCTGGGGATTGCTGTGAGTTTTTTTGGTATGCCATGGCCTTCGATTTAACCGTGCGTTTCATGTGCCTATCTAGATGGCGGTGCGATATAACGCCTCTGAAGTTTAATAATGATTATGCGTTTAGATATTGACATATCTCGTTACATCAGGGTTCTTCCGCTGCATGAAACCGTTCAGTGAGTAGTGGTATTTTTATCGTATTGCACAATACTCCCGTTGGAACACGTTTTGAGATTGACTGAAGGATTATAATCACCGGCCAGTTGTACAACAGCTAATACCTCCTCAGCCTTGTCGGTCTTGGTTCTGTGTGGGTGGGGCCCAAGAGGAAGACCAGGCCCGTGCGTCCAGGTGTGTGTGTGTGTGTGGCCGTGGGCGGCGATGCTGAAGCCTCATGTCTTAACCGCCTCGGAGAGCTGACACTCGCACCGCTTACCCCCAGGCCGTGGTTAGCCTTTGTACTCGCCGTCCGTCCGTAATGATTCGGTGAAACGTCTCTTCATAAGGATGTCTAGACTGCGGGGGTCTCTGCGGTGGCGGCGGCGGCGCGAGTGTGTGTGTGTGTGTCTGTGTGCTCACGGCCGGCTTTACGGAGATTAACTGCTGTGATAATATACTCTGTGTATAGATGTATGAACACAGCAGAGAGAGTGGAGACCGGCGCACTAAAGAGTGTGAAGCCCACTGCCGGACTGACCCGACATTAACATGCACCCCGCGCACTCGCGTGCGATTGAGACAAGGATTTAATTGGCTTCGGCGTCGCCGTGGCGATAGCGGGCCGTTGTTGACTTTTGATTAAAAAAATAAATAAAAAGAACAAGGTGACTGATATTGCGGCGATAAGCGAAAAGCAAAAAAATCTTTACCTGACGACGGCGCCCGTAGCTGCGTCGCAGCTGACTCACCTTGTAAGCAATGACAGCCGCCGCAGTGGGCGCCGCGGGAGATAGCATCGGCGCTCTGTCTGCCTGCGTCGCCATAGGTTCATCACTGAGGGAGAGAGAGTGTCTGTTTGGCTTAGAAACCTCCAACCCCCCCCCCCCTCCAATAAATAATATAGATCTTTTAAAATAAAAATAATATGAATATTGTTCAGTAAATACCAAATCAAGCTCGTTGGTATTTCCAAAAGAATGTTGCTTTGCGCATTCCGTTATCATTTTTTTATTGTAATGTTTACATTGATGTTTTGTGTTCATTTGTGTTTGCTGAATAAACACAAACGTAACCTGTGCTGCCGACTCTTCCCAGATGAGCATTGTGTTCTTGCAGTAATAATTGTGCATAAAGGGGGCGCCGGAACTCTGTGTATTTATTCTTAACCGTATGCGTATGAAAGGTCTTGATGACAGCTTAGTGGTACATCTAAATTTAAATATGGAGACCACCGATTCATTGATAAAAGTCCTGCTGAAGAAGTGAATGAAAGAGTATAGTGGAGAGTAGATGTTTTTGCCCAGCAGTCGAGGTCTGGGTTTTAATGGACCTTTACTATTTGCAGAGGGCCAATATTTTGCCAGCGATGGTAAATTTAACCTTTTACTGCTGGCACAGGCCAGCAACCACGGCTGTGATAGAGTGAGGCTTCGTGTATCACACACTCATACACCACGGTACAGTGACATCATCCCTCTGAGTCGCGTTGCTCTCACTTTACTGCGCACTTATCCTCGCTCGTTCCCAAACATCACTACCTACGTGTGACGCGGTTATTTAGCTTACATGTCGACAATGATTCAGATTTTCATCGTCGCTCGACATTGAAACGGGTTCGTAAGAGAGAGGTTGTTTTAGCTTCTGCTCTTCTGACATTCAAATGAGAAGGGTTTCATTACTTGCTAATCATATGCTGATAGAATATACAGCACTGGATGATTCAATCCCAGGGAATTAATAACATGTCATCATGTATTTATCTCAGGGTTTGGGGTAAATACTTGAAAACATTCAATCATATATTATGGGCATTTGAGGGCACATAGGAGGCACATATTTCTCGATGATACATCTCACTGTGTGCTTGTTGGGATTGAGTGAGCTTTAATCAAAGTGTTTATCAATTAAAAATTAAGTAACTATTAAGAACAGAGTATGCTTAGCAAATGTAATTAATCTCGCAACCTCTGAAGGACATACACAATGCTATTTCAGGAATAGTGCACTGCAGGAAACAGTTTTTTTATTCTTTCCCGTTCAGCCCTATCTTTGGGTACGGATGAGTCTGGTGTGAATCCATTTTTAATGCAAATATGTTCCAGGTCTATATCCATCCAGAGACGCTCTGCCATTCATCGAATGGCAGCTGTTTCTGGGAACGCCGGATCAATGTGCAGAAGGGATTTCCCTTTGGAATATTTACATTCTTCTCTCTCTCTCTCTATCTGTCTCTCTCTCTCTCTCTCTCCCTCTCTCTCTCTCTCTCTCTCTCTCTCTCCTCTCTCTCGTTCTCTGCAAAGGTCTGCAGATAATTGCTTGAAGGAGAGAAGTCCGGGAAGGTCAGCCAAGAAGCTCGCGGCGGGCGGGAAAGTGAACTCTGCAGGACTACAATTACCTGGCTGGCGTGAGGCGGCAGAACAGAGTGAATGACAGGTTGGAAATAATTCATATGAATCACGGGCTGTATTATGAATAACCACCTGCTAAGAGGACATAGCACCAGCAGTTATCCACGGGAATTGGCTCTGAATGCCCCCTCTCCATTGTCATTTGTCTCGCAATTACCCTAATTCTCCTGATAATATAGTCGCAAATTAACCTCCGCCAACAATCCTTCCTTATGGCAGTTCCCCGGACAAGGTTGAAGTTGACAAGCCAGCAGAAATGGCAATTATATTTACATTAAGCGTCTGCAGTGCTTTCTAATGTACCCTTCGACGGGCTGGAGAGGTTCTTCTCCTCGCGCTCCCGTACTCTCTCCTCCCCCCGTCCTGTCCTCTCCGTGACCTGTGATATTTTCCTGTAAATTAACCGTTTACAGCAACACAAGCGAACGCCGCCGCGTTGCACTCCGAGGGCGTCTCTCCGGGAACCAGACTTCGCTTCGATGGCTCACATGACTCACACCTTTCCGGCTTTGTGAAGCTGGAAAAACAAACCACCTTTTTCTGCTTTTCTGGGTTTCTTTCTCTTGAAAGAAACTCTCGTTTCAAAAATAAAACAAAACGAATAATCGAAAAAAGCACAGCGAACATCGATGAAATACAAAACAAAGGCGACGACTTCACTCCACGAACACCAGTTGGTGTTCGTGGAGTGAAGTCTTCCAAATGATTCCCCTGTCCTTTGTCCAAAGAAACCCTGTTCCCTTCCTTTCCCACCCCCACCCTCCCCCCTCCTTCTGTTTTGCAGTTTGCTTGGGGGCAAGGTAGGAAAAAGGTGGTTGTTAATTGGTTGCGGAATAAAGGGGAGACTATTAATGGGAGGCAATCATAGTTTGGTTTAATGACTGCCTCGTAGGTCTAGACGTTTGACGGACGTCCACGTCGCTGAAGGACACAGGGCCAACTGCTTCTTACTCTTAACTTTAACAACACGCCGGTGAAGGGCACAGCGTGACATGCTCTTTTTGTAACAGGTGGATATAAACAGCGGCCTTGGCGTTAGCCTCCATATTGTTTCTTCTGTCCGTTGGGCTGTGGTCACTGGTCGCTGCGGTGAGTCAAGGATGAGTCCGGTAGATGCTGCCATAACCGCAGAAGTATTCCACGATGCGGCGTGCAAGACTCAAACCCCAATACAGAGAAGTATCTCTGGTATTTGTTAGTCCGCACTCCTGTCAGGGTAACGGGAATGGTACGCTTTTGTCCGCAGCTCGGCTTCACGTTAACAGATCAGGGATCACGTAGTGTTTGCTTTTCATGGAAATATCACATAATTTCAAAACTGGCCTCTCTGGTTTTCTTTTCACTTTCTGCTCTGCCCCCCCCCTCCAATTCTCTCTCTCTCTCTCTCTCTCTCTCTCTCTCTCTTCTCTCTATCTCTCTCTCTCATTCTCTCTCTGTCTCTCTCTCTCTCTCTCTCTCTCTCTCTCTCTCTCTCTCTCTCTATCCCTCTCTCTCCTTTTCACCGCCTAATGGATTTCTGGCGGCTTCGGCCTTCGCTGCTATGAAATGCACCAAGAAAGAAAAACTAACTCACCGCACGGTAGGCCGGAGAGAGGAGTAGGCAGCGGGCGAGTTGGAACCTACGGCGGTTTAGACGACGTTGGGAGTTCATTACACTGACCTTTACACGTCTCTGTCTGCGCGAAAGGGCAACGTCAACATGTTCAGATTGGATTCTCGACCCTCTCAGCGCCTCTACCTGTGGACGGCAGGGACGCGCCGGGCCTGGTGGCTGCAGGCGACTGCGAGTCGACGCGGAGGCTGAGAACGCAGCGAGAATACACACACACTGTTTAATACAGGAGGCTTCCATCCCGCGAACACAGTGTTGGGGAGCGGATGAAGTATAGGATGTAGGTCGCCTGCCAGCTGTACGTAATGAACCATGGAATGTCCAAGCAGTTGGTTGAGTGTCACTTTACTTGGTACTTAAGATATACACACGTGTATCTGTCGTCAAGCTGTGCATCTATCGTAAACAGGTATGATACCTCTTGCATGTTACCTCACTGTCGTGCACGTTATAGTAACAGCGGGAGCAGGACAGCCTGACCACTCCCTGCTCCTTGATGACATGTATCTAAAGATCTTGGTTGTTTTGGTTTAAAATGACTCGATAGGCATACACTGAATAGGATATGCTGAGATATTGAGAGCATGCTGCTGTCCCCTCTTATCCTGACACCCCTTCTACGAATTAGTAGCTCTGGGGGCAGGTGGTCCCCCAGCTATGGGTCTCTCTCTCCATTGGATTTAACGATTACACACATCCTGTACCTTTAGCATTAGTAGAAAATGAGTACAAATTGTTTTACAAACAGTTTAGTAATCCGGCAGACAATTCTATCCAGAAGGATTTACAATGAAGTCAGACAGATATCGTTAAAGCCAGGATAGGGAATTTATTGAAGAAGCATTTGTTGTAAAATCTGTTGAAAACTCCTTACAAGCCGACAACAATCAATACATCAAATGCTCTGACCAACAAAAAGAGAGAGCTGGTATCTGTGGCTGTTGCAGGCCTGTTATATGCTTGTTTGATCATTTCTTGACCCGAATGACTGTTTGGATAACTGGCCTGTCTGTCTTCCTACCTACCTAGTAGTAGTATTTTGATTGGTTACTTTCGAGATCTAAAATACTCTTGCTGGTTTCTCCAAATTGCCTACCTTAGCTAACAAGTAAGTGGTTTGCTATCTTTCCCAGAGGTACTAACACTGTGTACTGAATGCCTGTTTAGAATACTTCAGAAAACATTCTCTGTTCGTTCAAGCCATGAAAAGAATGTTCCCATTAGTGTGTTTCCACGGACAGATATTCAAACCGAACACAACATGTATAATACTGTTGTCCTGGAATGTGGTGAGGCGTGGGCGTCTTCCAAAGATAAATACAAATAATATAATTGAATTCCTGAACTCAAAGAGGCAAAGAGGTGAGCGGCCATCTGAGGAAAAAACACAACAACTACGCTATGCTAGCGCTTACAAAATGGTCCGTTCCTTCTGGAGCTCTTTCATGTGCGCCGCCTACCCGTAACACCGCACTATACTGGCATTTTGTTTTCATGTTATATTAAAAACATTCAAGTGTGTTTTTGAGGCTCGGCGGTCTCTCCAACGTCCTCTAGACTGTTGACCTTCACGCGGAGCGGGGGTGAGTTTATATTATATACATGCGCTGCTACGATGCTATTAACAACCCGCTAACAAAGCCGCGCCGCGCTAGCCTTGAGCGCCGCTGGCTAGCGTTTGGCACAGCGTGTCTGCTCCGGCTCCAGATTTTTTATTTTATTTTTTATTTTATACCCATTCTTTTCTCGTTTAATATGTGGCTGAAAAAAAAAAGGGAAGAATTAACATAAGGGGCCACATCATAAAAGCTTAATAACAGAGCTAATAGAATTACATTACCGTGATTAAGTAAAGGTTGAAAAGGTGATCTGTTTCATTGATCATAAATGCATTCAGACTTTTTAATTTAATTTAACTGTGCTAAAAAGCCACAGTTAAGGAGCATCCTATTAGCGGCCGGAGCGTCCGTTAGCCAAGGATTAATTATCGGATAATTATCGGCGGGATGTTAACACTAGCAGGGGGTGAAGGGGTGATGAACAGTGGCCGTCCGGACTCTGAGCCTCTCGCACCCCCACCCCCTCTCTACCCCGTAGCATGTCCATCAGCAAGCATCCCCCCATCTACTCTTGTTCAACCTCGTGTTCAACCTACCAAAACTCTCTCATGTGCCCCCCCCTTTTGCGTGACCTCCATTGGCTCCCTGTAGTAGGTTGCATCAGATTCAAGATGGTACTAGCCTACAAGGCAGTCAATGGAACTGCCCCTGCCTAGCTCCAAGCGTTGGCCAGACTGCACGCCACAGCGGGATGCCTGGTACGGCCGTCGCTAAGAGCATAGGTCCATCATAGAAGTCACAACTCTTCTGAAGAGTTCAGCTAGACTCTGCGTTGTCTCCCCCCTTGCCCCCCCCCCACACCCCTCTTACTCACTTATTGTATGTTTTATGTCCTTGCACTTATAAATAGTACTTATCTTTGTTGTTTACGGGGAATGGGTTAACCTAGCGATTGTTAGTACTTGGCACTTGGTCACCCTTCTATGAACATCCTTACCGTACCGACAGCGATATATTTTTGTTTCTCTTTCTTCTGATAAATGTACTTATTGTAAGTCGCTTTGGATAAAAGTGTCTGCTAAATGCCCTAAATGTAATGCAACTTTACTCTTTCATCTGGAACTTGGGGATCGAACCAAGCACCTTCTGACAGGCAGGACGATTTACGGGGCCCTTAATTAAGAACCCGGTGAATTGTTGCGGGCCATTATGAATGGTTGATGTATTCCCAGGATAATGTGGTCGGTTTGTCATGCACACGCAAACTCATGTCGTTGGGCCAAACATCATCATCATGCGCCAACCAACGCCGCGGTCGTCACCAGAGGCCACGGAGAGTTTTGCCAAAACAGCTGCGGCGCCAAAATGAAATATGAACTTCGGGCGCCGATCCCTCGTAGTTCAATCATTTGCATACGGCGCGTGAGATTGAAACGAGGGGGAAGGAAAAAAAATAAGGAAAAAAGTTGCCATGCCAACCTAATATGGTGTGCCAGCTGCTGTGAGCAGAGTGATGATAATGGCGGTGTCAAGTTTGACAAGGTAGGAAAAGCAATACTGTTGTTCCCCATATTTCAAAATCTCATTTGGCTTTTGTCTCTTGGCTAACGCCGAGCTGTCAGGCTAACCATGTAATTCAAGGCGAGTCACCTGTTAGCGCGTACATCGTTCTGTCTGCCGCTCCCCGCTCCCATCAAAGGGAGCGCACTATATGTTGTGACTCAAACACATGCACACACAGACACACACACACACACACACACATACACACTCTCAGACACACACAACCACAGGGATCAAATCACTTTTGAATTAGTTCAACATGGATACATGCGAGGGTAGTGTACATGCAGACACTCGTGCACGCACACACACACACACACACACACACACACACACACACACACACACACAGTGCTCAAATCTCTTTTGAAAAACATCAACATGATACATGCAAGTGTAGTTCACATACAGATACGGATACACGCCCACACAACCGCACGCACAAACAGACACACACAAGCACACACACACAGTGCTCAAATTACATCAAAATGAATACATTGGCGTGTTGTGTACATACAGAAACTCATGCACACACACCCACACACACCCACCCACAACACACACACACACACACACACACACACACACACACACACACAACATCGTGCCCAGCTGTGTTGCTGGGCATTGGCCTGCAGGGGGTGTGACTGCAGGAGGGGCTGTAGGGGCGGCCGTGGGTGACTGGTGAGTGATGTGTTGATGTGCTCACCACTGTTGGCCACAATGGCCGCCCCTCCTGCTGGTGTGGATGGAATGGCTGTCAGGATGCAGGAAATTGAATCCGGTCAATATTGCACTTCGCATGCATCTGGCGCATTGTGAAGAGCCTATCTAGATGGCAGTAAACGCACACACACACAAACACACACACCCCCTGCGCGCACACTCAAACACACACACAGACAATGCGTTATCCTGAATACTGGTAAATTAAAGGACAACTCATCACTCACATTTTTATGGGTTGGGAGATACCAGATTTATCTCTTTGATTGTCTCCAGGCCTCCGGTTCTCGGGATGTTTAAAAGCTGCCACGGCAGCGTCTGATTGGACATCAAATGTTCCTGGCTACCGTCACAGACATCAGAAGAAGGAAGTCGGACTGGCAGAGTCTGTCCTGCACTATAAATAGGGCCTTTTCTTTCAGCCCTTGAGGCGGTGTAGGTATTATTATTTGAGCGCAGTAAAGAGAGAGCAGAAAAAAATAAAAAAACGTAATAAAGATTTTTATTTGTCATTCAAAATCATTTTAGAATAAAATAAGCGACCCAGAAAACATTCCCACCGTCTCTGCTTCCTTCATCAGTACGTTTCGCCGTCATTAATGACTGACGTATCATTCGACCAATCAGGCATGAGGTAACCTGAAAGGTCGGGAATTAGCCAGAAGCGACCTGCAATCTAAATGGTCTCATACATACACAGGAAGGCAGGCACAGTCAACCTGAAGAGATATCCTCCCAGCGCACTTCACTCACCAGCGGCTGACGGATAGCTGTGGCATTTGTAACAGATTACACTCAAATTAGAACCATTAACCGTCTCAGCTCTGTTACAACACCTCTAGGAGACCCCTGGTTATAATAATATCCATAAGATCATACAATCAAAGCCATACCATATTGGAATCCCTAGCCGTGGCCAATTCATTAAATATATTATAATAAATGCCACACTTTTATCCAAAGCGTCTTGCACACATGCTGAGCTTGAATTGCCCCGGGGGGGAACAACGCCATTAAATCCCTTGTTAAATGCGTCTCTGTTCTGTGTGTTCCCTGTTTTAGATTGTATTTTTACAATGGCTTCGTGTCCACCACTCTCCATCGTTCTCCAAAAATTCTCCATCGTTTCAAACCAAGTGGCTGAACACAACACCATCATACGTCGGTCTCCGCCGCGTTCCTGCGATGAGTATTGGGCACGGGTTCAACAAGAGAAACGCAGTCTGTCTCGCTCCGACGGCAGCGCTGAGCCTCCCCGTTTCAGAATAAAACCCAACCCAGATCGCTCCAATCCTCAGGATTGCCATTTTCATCTCCACAGCCTTGTTCAAGTACCACTGTTGTTGTCCCCCTCCCCTCCACCAGCCTCTTTCAATCCCCTCCACCCCCCCGCTCGCTCCTCCACCGAGCGAGGGATACGACCACACAAAGCGGTCGTTTAGGCATAAAGGGATCAGCCGTCTTGTTCCGGGCCCCGGCACGTGGAGGGGAATTACCTTGTGGAGTGGAGTGGTGCTCTGAGCGCCGACAACCTGCTGCCGCTCCTCCCCTAGCGCCTTCCCCACCAGACGCCACCCTCATTTTCATCAGAGCTCTTGTTTCCCCCGGCGGCGAGGCCGCAGGCGGTCCCAAGCCATGAGCGAGCCTCGTCCCGCTGAGAGCCAGCCAGCCACCGCCACCACCTCCCCCACCAACGCCACCACCGCCACCACCGCCACCACCACCTCCATCACCACCACTATCATCCCCACTCCCACCATGTCCCCATCTCCACCGCCACCATGCCCCCAACTCCACCTCAACAGCTATCACCACCACCACCCCTACCACCACCATGCTCCCACCTCCACCACCACGGCTATCACCACCACCGTGCCCCCGCCACCACCACCAACACCACCGTGCCGCCGCCACCGCCACAACCTCCATCACCACGACTATCACCCCCACCACCACCATGCCCCCAATTCCACCACCACAGCTATCACCCCCTCCACCACCACCTCCAACATCACCACATCCACCTTCACCCCCTTCTCACCCTCTGCCATCTCCATCGCCCCAATCCCTCATCACACCCTGGGCACCCCTGGCCTTTCCCTCTACTCCACTTCCTCATCCACCTCCTCTGTCTGCTACTCACATCCACCTTCTTCCTCCCACACTCCCTCTGTCACCCCTTCCTCCTCCTCCACCACATCAGCCCCCGGTCACCTCCCTTCTCACCAAGCCATCCTTCATCACCACCCCCCCCCCCACCCTCCTCCTTCACCTCCACCCTTCTCCTCTCCCAGTCATCCTTCCCCCCACCCCACCTGCTCTTTCACCCCCCTTCCTTCACCTAAATCCCAATCCCCTCCACCCCTGGCTTGGTCTCCTCCACCCCCCCCCCCCCCCCCCCCCCCCCTTTCCCGCTCTGTTTAAGATGCACGGGAGGGTCTCAGAGGGTCAGGCGGGTCGAGCACATCAATCTGCTCCCCTAACCCCTCCCGGCCTCCGCACTGCACCCCCGCCCGCGTTTAATCACTGCCACTAATTAGTGCTAATTACTCACTGCCGCCCAGGAGAAAAGACCCCCACTCCACACTCCCTCTCCCTGCTTCCCCCTTGTCTGTGGCACACGCTTGTTCCCCTGTCTCCCCCCTGTCTCCCCCAAACAGTCCTCCCCCCCACTGTTTGGCAATCCTCCGGTCTAAAAGGATGGAGAGTAGGAGTGAGGGGTCTACGTATGGTAAATGGTAAATGCACTGCATTTTTATAGCACTTTCCTAAACAGTGGCTACTCAAAGTGCAACATTCATCCATTCATGAACACATTCACACACAGCGATGTCGGTGTCAACCATACAAGGCGACAGCCTGCTCGTCGAGCAGTTAGGGTGAGTTACCTTGCTCAGGGACACCTCGACACATCGAACTAGCAACCTTTCGGTTACCAGCCAACTTGCTCTACCTCCTGAGCCACATTCCGCCCATATATATATATATATACATATGTATATATATGTAGTTCTACTTATTGCGGAGCTCAGTCATTTTAGTGTTGATTCTGTTAATGTCTCAGTGACCGAGCCCTTCAGTGGATCTGTGTTGGATGGTTTCTCGGTCTCTCGTCGGTTTCCTCCTTCCGAGGGCTGGCGGGCTCCGTCTGAGTCATCGGGGTCAATGAGCCAGCGCTGCTTTCTCCCTCATCATTTTCCTATTTCTCCTGCTCTCCTCCTCCCACTCCTCCTCTTCTCCTCATTAATTGCGCCGCCACAGCCCACGTAATCTCACCGCCATCGGTCACGTTTCGCTGGATTTCCTTCTTCCAGGAATTTGTTATTCTTTAATAGATTACATTTGCTTCCATTTGCTGCGTATCGATCGTTCGGCCTGTTGTGGTTTGCCGGCCGAGGATTAAAAAAATAAAAACCAAGTTCTCAGAAAAGTTTGAGCGGTAAGGGCTGGGAGGGAGAAAAACGAAGGGAGGAGAAAAAAACCGCACTTCATCTAATTTGTTAATATTGAGCGAGCTGAGGAGGACCCGGGAAGACTGATGATACCGGTACGGTCTGCAAGTGAAGCCTGACGAGAGCTAATTTTATGAAAGCGTCTCTTGTTTCCAGAAGCACAGCATTAGAGATCTGTGGATGCACGGCAGCTGCGGCGATGCTAGGGAGAAGCTGTTATCTTCCCAGGTCGTGACGCTAAAAAGCCCTAATCCCATCCATCACAGTTTTCAGGGGAAGGATACACTCCTGGTGATATCTGAGAGCCAGCATCTGGACCGTTGACCTGGCCGCCTCATGACACGACTTCACTGATCTGAATGAGTAAATACAGAGTGAACCGTCTCTCAGACACATCTGACCATCAGGCTATGAGTGCTTGTTAGTGACACCTGTGTTGTGTTGTGTTATGATCTGACAAGCTAAGCTATGTCATGCTATGCTATGAAATGCAATGCTATGGCATGTTACACCCAAAAATGTTAGGCCGGTAGTGTCCAACTAAAAACATTTACGAGGCCATATTCAAGTCGTACAACAACTTTGACCTTATATTTTTACTCTAGTAATAATTAATTCCACAGGAGGTGATGCACTAAGTATAAATATTTGTCTAAACCATGGCTGTTTAAGGTAAAATATCTAACAAATGAATTGTATGTCATCATAAAAAGACTATGATATGTCATCATAGATTAACGTGAGAAAAATGCTCAGTCAAAATAGTTGTTTCTCTTGCAGCAATGCACACAAAATGCTCTCCTTTGCAATGCCTGTTCAAGGGTCGGAGCATTTGTTTTTGTTTCTGTGTGTTTGTGTTCACTGTTCACTATTCTTTCGCCTCATATGAAACCTATTGGCACACATAAACAAGTGCGCTGCAGCTATGGAAGCGAACAAACAGACTGGATCAACTGAGGCTGTAATCATACTTTTTTCCGACCCATAAAGGCCTCTTCCTCCTGAAACGCTCCATGACCCGAGCTGTGCTAAAACACAGGGAAAACTGTATTTAGAAGAGTTGCGTTTAGAAGATGGAGAAAGCTTAGAGCCTAGGAAGATTTCAAGACGGATGCAACATGAGCCTGTTTGTAAATTGCAAAGAATTAATCAATTGCAAATGTATAAACATATTAGCTTATCAACTTATAGTGTACGACTTGTTGTCGCTTAGCTGTTGTCCAAATAGAATAGTTGCACCCGCCCAAAAATATAAATTTGTGTTCGCTGACCTCGGTCGTGTTCTTTTGGTGTCGTCAACCTGGCAACCCGCGTGAGCTTGGGGTCTGGAGAGGGGATGGGCAGAGACATTGCCCTCCAGTTTTGTGAAGTTGGGTGCTGCCCATTTAAATCACTAGTGTCAATGTTAAATATTCTACTTTTACCAAGAAATAAATGACCAACTTTGAAGGGATGACATGAAACAGTCCCTTTTGTATACTCTAGACATCAATATTTGAGTCAGCGTGCGACATGGCTTCAACCACTTAATCAAATATACTCATCTTTTGACCAGGTGCTCTGTGCATACAGCTTTGATTTCTCTAAAGATCTGTCTGGAAGCTTTTTAAAAAAACAATGTTTGCCATTTCGCAGCCTGAGGTGCATTTTCTAAGACCCTCTTTATTAGTTGTATATTAGTTATTAGTTTGCACGGCAATTTGAGAGCATTCCCAGGGCTGCCTCTCCAGCTGGTTCTTCGGTTAACAACATCGCTGATGGAAAACCAGGAGTCTGACCGAATGCTCTTCGGTCGGACTTATACAAAGTGAACGCTGATCGTCGTCGTCGAGGTATGCATCGTTGGATATAGTGCACGCCTGCATGTCGGCGTGAGAGGGAGGGAGGTGCATCCACCTAGCAACCCGTTTGCAGTGCATGCTGGGACTTGTAGTGCGCATACATGGCGAGAGTTAGAGTTGCAGGACAACGTCTATCGAAAACAGGAATGATTGCGCGGAGGCCTGATTTGGCCTCAGGGCCTTGTGTTTGACACCTTTGTGCTAGGCAGTGAAATGTAATGCAAGGGTATGTTCTGGTGTTTCAGTTTGTGATGCACTACATTATTTTAAGTGGCAAGCAACACACACATTGTGGTATAAAGACTCCCTATCGAGCTACCATATTGCTCCAGATCCATAACACGGTCAACAGCAACTAGATGCTTAAGCAACGCATGAGTCGATTCACAATGTAGAGTCTTATCGACTGCCAAATCCAAATATTTTATTGCATAAATAGCTTGATTCAACCCTCCGAATCTAATCCCTTTGTTGCTGCTCAAATTGAACCTTTATTTTCCGTTATTTTTTCTGTGGAAGCGATTCTCTCTGGTTTTTAATTGGCCACATTCCTTGCAGCATAACCCACTTCTTCAATTACCATCAGACTTCCTCTGTTCATTCAGCTCCACTGAAGGCTAGCAACACAGCAGTGGTCGAGGAATATCAACAACTCGGCTCTATTGATGGGTTTTAAGTGCCGTCGGCTACCAGGCAGGGCAAACGAGTATCGGTTAAAGAGGACGGCAGTCAGGTGGTGTTTTAAGGTGCACTGTGTAGGATGTAGTGGCATTCTGCTCTGAGGTCACAGATTTGCTACCAACTGAATACCCCCTGCCTTCCTCACCTCTTCTCACATCTCCCTTTCCAACAACGTAGGAATGGTAATGCTGACTTGCACTGGCCTGAACGCTGCCAGTATGTATATCCAAAATCCTCACAGTCTTTTAATACAACAGGGGAAAGAAGCCAGTTGTCACTGTTTTTTTGGTTGGTAAATCTATAGGTTAATGCTTTCAAGTAAGAGTGATGATGATTATTAAAAATGATAAACACGTCCTAGAGGCGTGACTGTAGAAACATGGCAAGGTTCCCCAGGTTTTGGGAAAAACAATGATTCTTATATCCATCGGATTATACACTAATTATAACATATGTTCGAATATTATATTCAATTTCTGTTACATCTGTTCCGCCAGATGCAACTGAATCCTACACAGTTTACCTTTAATCTGCGGAAGAAAATAAAGCAGTAGGTTTGATGAAAAAGTACGCCGCCTGTAAGAGAATTGCCTTCATGCCTATAATGGCTTGTGACATTAGTTCAACCCGCGGTATTTTTGACTTTGGCTGTGTGAAGGACAGGTTGATATATTACTCCTTTGTTTACCCAGGCACATGAATTATATGTGTGTTTACCCAACAGACTTGTAATTATCTTTCATACAATTTCTGACACTTTTTCATTTTTTTGGAGGACCCTCTCACTTTCAAACAAAGCCTCTCTCCTCCATCGGCGTCAGGCGCTATAGAATTGGGGCAAGGACAGAAAAAACCCACACGGCCTGTGCCAAATTTTTAGATTTCAAAAGGCATTCTTTGCTCTTTTGAAAATCTGCAATTGGCAAACAAAGCAGTGTGAAGCATGCCAAATGGGTACTTTGTCTGCGGGGGGAATCTTCCACGGGCTACGTCTGCACGCTGCTGCTTGCATTGTGTATTGTTTAGCTTCCTTCCCCCTCCTTCCGAGCCTAAAAATACTTCTGTAATGGAGGAGCAATGGATGTCCTGAGAAGATAACTCATCTGTTATGTTGTCAGCCTGAAGCCTGGAGGCCAGGTGGCAGCATGTACAGATGTTACTAATGACTCCAGAAAGAGTCAGCGCTGTGGGAGCGCTGGAACATCCCCCAGACCACTCCCAAAGGGCGGTGGGACCCCCCTCTTTAGTACCCATCACTCGCATCCTTTTGTAACCCTCTTGTTAAGTTAAGGTAACCTTTATTGTCCCTTTTTGGGGGAAATTCATTCTCTGCTTTTGACCCATCCGGGGGGGTAGCCTCTCCTAGAACCTGGCTCTTGTTTAGACCCTGGTACCCATACTGGTACCCAGCTCTGGTACCCATCACTGGTACCCCTTCGTTTCCTTCTTAGGTTACCTGCCCTAGTACCTGGTTCTTGTTAACAACCCTGGTATCTATACTGGTACACGTCTATGGTACCATCTCTAGTACCCGTCTATGGTACCATCTCTGGTACCTGTCTATGGTACCATCTCTAGTACCCGTCTATGGTACCTGTCTATGGTACCATCTCTGGTACCCATCTCTAGTACCCGTCTATGGTACCATCTCTGGTACCTGTCTATGGTACTATCTCTAGTACCCGTCTATGGTACCATCTCTTGTACCCGTCTATGGTACCATCTCTAGTACCCATCTCTAGTACCCGTCTATGGTACCATCTCTGGTACCCGTCTATGGTACCATCTCTTGTACCTGTCTATGGTACCATCTCTAGTACCCGTCTATGGTACCAACTCTAGTACCCATCTCTGGTACCCGTCTATGGTACCATCTCTGGTACCCGTCTATGGTACCATCTCTGGTACCCGTCTATGGTACCATCTCTAGTACCCGTCTATGGTACCATCTCTAGTACCCATCTCTAGTACCCGTCTATGGTACCATCTCTGGTACCCGTCTATGGTACCATCTCTAGTACCGTCTATGGTACCATCTCTAGTACCCGTCTTTGTTACCGTCTCTTATACCTGTCTATGGTACCTGTCTATGGTACCATCTCTTGTACCCGTCTATGTTACCGTCTCTAATACCTGTCTATGGTACCTGTCTATGGTACCATCTCTAGTACCCGTCTATGTTACCGTCTCTAATACCCGTCTATGGTACCCGTCTATGGTACCTGTCTTTGGTACCCGTCTCCGGGCACACCTCCGCTAGCTGTCTACGGTACCATCTATGTTACGGTCTCTAAAACCCGTCTATGGTACCTGTCTATGGTACCCTCTCTTAGACTGGGCTCTGTTTGCCTCGGTAAGCTTGAGGCATCACTAATGCCTGATGTGACAGAAAGAAAGGAAGAAAGAAAAAACGAAATCCGCAACAACAACAGAAAGCGTTAGACTGTAATCTGCCTCTCGACCGGCTGCTAATAGGCCTCTTGTTCTGCTCCCCCTCGCTGTTCCTCTGCCGGCCCAATTTGTGGGCGAGTATAAATACACACCTTGTTAGGGGCCCGGCTAAAGGCCATTCTTATTCATTAGGCCGGCCCGCCGCGCGCCCGGACACTGGCACCGCCGTGGGGACGCGGCTGGGGCGGGGGGGTGTTGCAGAAGACTGCGGCGTGACATCTGTTGGCATAATGTCACATCCAGGGGGGTCGGCGGGGTCTGATTTATACCACCGCAAGTTTTAAGCGTGTGTCTTAAGGTAATTGCTGGAGTGGCGGCGAGGGGGTGATGGGGGACATGGGGGGGGGAGGGTGGGGGTGTTCAGCCGTTAATTGCGCCTTCCTCTGATCGGCGGTGAAGTCTGTAACAGCGTGAGGCGGGGGCCCCCCCGAGGGGGGCAGGTGGGTGCGATGACTCCAGCGGTTGCACAACCACTCAGTGTTGGTTTGGTTTCTGGGTCGGGGAGCCACGCTCGCCGCTCGGCCCGTGCGGGTCGCCACTCCCTGCCGAGTTGTTAGCTCTGGCGGTGGCCCACCTACGGCGGCGCCGCGGTGAGATGGCGGGATTGGGTCTGCGCACACGCAAGACCGGTGTGTGACGTGGGACCCCCGGTGGTGAGGGGAAGGTTTGCACGCCAAATTGCCAGAGAGAGAGAGAGCGAGAGTGTAGAGGGAGAGGTAGGTGGAGGGGAGTGTGTTAGTGTGCACAATTAAAGGCAGATGTTTTCACGTAGCATCGATCGGCATAATTACTTTCTGTACAAATACACTATTAGGGCAGATCGGGAGTCTGGGTGGAGGCGGAGCACCTCCGAGCTATGAATTATTGATCACCCAGATAGAGAAGACACAGTTTGGGGAGAGAGCTGGGAAATGAAAGGAGATCTAAGGGAAGCTAACCAGGGTAAAACAGGGAAGCATTACAGTTTGGTACAATCAAGGTTTAACAGGAACAGAAACCGCGCTGAGGAAATTGCATTTACATATACTCCAGTTTAAGGGTGTGTGTGGGTTTGTGCGTGTGTGTTTGTGGTGTAAGGATTGGAGAGAAGAGAAAGGTCTAGAATTGGAGAGGAGCTGATGGATAGGAGAGTAGGAGTTAGGATAGGAGAGTAGGTGTTTTGAGAGGAGAAGAGGTAGGGAAGGAGGTGCAATGAAAGGAGAGTAGAGGAGGTGAGGAAATAGGAGAGGAAGTGAGGATATAGGAGAGGGTTGTAATGAAAGTAGAGGAAGTGAGGAGATAGGAGAGGAGGTGAGGAGGTAGCAGAGGATATAGTTGAGGTTTAATGAAAAGAGGAGGTGAAGGGATAGGAGAGGAGGTGTAATGAGAGGACAGTAGAGAAGGTAAGGAGATAGGAGAGGAGGTGTAATGAGAGGAGAGTAGAGAAGGTAAGGAGATAGGAGAGGAGATGTAATGAGAGGACAGTAGAGAAGTTGAGGAGATGAGAGGAGGTGAAGAGATAGTAGAGGAGGTGTACTGAAAGGAGAGGAGTGGAGGAGATAGGAGAGGAGGTGAGGAGATAGGAGAGGAGGCGAGGAGATGGCAGAGGAGGTGTCATGAAAGGGAAGCAGAGGAGGAGATGAGTAGGGGAGGAGGTGAGGTGATAGGGGAGGAGGTGTGATGGAAGCGGAGCAGAGGAGGTTAGGCCGTCCATAAGCACTGCTCCTCGTCCAGGAAGACGAGTCCCCCTGCGACAGAGTGACAGAGAGGGAGAGATTAGGGGATCAAGTGAAAGGCAGATGAGAGGGGGAGAGAGGGGGAGGTGAGGGCTGGGAGGGAGGCACGCTGGAGGGCCCGGCCGTGCAGCGGGGAGACGAGACGCCCGGCGATCGGATCACAGATGAGAGGAGAGGAGATTAAAGGGCCTGATAATAGCCACGCTGAAATGAAGCAATTTGAAAAGAAGATGGCGACGTTGTGCGGGCCGGTCCTTGGGTTCTCTAGGTTCAGCAGATAGCGTGAACAAACCCTTTGGCATCATGGGAACCCACATTAACACAGTGGCCTGTACGATAGGCCATCTGGATTCAGGTCTGTTTATATGTATCTATCTATCTATCTATCTATTTAACTAGCTACAGTTTATATCCATTTATATATCTATCTATCATTCTATCATCTGTCTATCTATCTGTGACCATCTGTCTGTCTGTCTGTGTATTAATCTATCTATCGGTCTATCATTCTATCCATCAATTTATATATATATATATATATATATAGATATATCATTCTATCTATCTATCTCTATTAAGCTCTCTATATATAATCTATTTAGCTTCATATCTATCTATCTATCTATCTATCTATCTATCTATCTATCTATCTATCCATCCATCCATCCATCTATCTATCGTACCCATCTATCTATCCATCTACAGTCACTATCTGTCTCACTTTATATACACCACGTTTACGTAGGGTAGTATATATAGAGCAGTATGTGTGCTAATACATCATCGTACGATGGTCTAAAATATAATATTAGTGTATACAATTATTGCATAATTCTCCATAGCAGCCGAAGACCTTACGGTCTCACAGTGAGACAAACAACCGTCCTGTAATCCATATCACTGGAGAATGTAATTAGCCAATCATTTCTAATAGCGTCCATAGCAATGCATTTTCATGCTGGTGTAATTTTACCCAGTGCGACCTGCTTTGAAGAGCAATTTCCCTCCTCTCCCTCCCCTCCTCTCCCTCCCCTCTCTCTCCCTCCCCTCCCTCCTCCCCCCAGCCCCCCAAGCATTTAGAGGGCCTAGCTATCGATTGCATTCCCTGAATGATCTGCCCAGAAACCTATCATCTAGTTTAATAACGCCAGCGAGCGCCGCTCTCTAGTCGTCTCTCTGGTCGTCCTCCATCAATACCCCGTGCCTAGTGATGTCACCCCCCTCCCCCCGTCCTGTCCCGCTCTCGAACAACGGCGCTCTTCTATCGGGGCTCACCCCGACGGCGGCGTGTAATCTATTCATGCGATTGAACCTATTTGACTGGTTGATGTGCGGTTAGATTGTCGCACGCCGCGTGGCCTTTTCCTCCCCCCCAGGGGTGAAGGGGAAACTCTTAAGTAGGTCTTTCTCAGATCCTCCACCGTTATTTACCATGTGACATTTAACAGTAAGGGTGTGGGCTGGTGGGAGGGGGGGGGAGGGGCAACGCCAGTATCTCTCCACTTTAATTAAAGGTTCCCGCTGGAGAGCGGATGACAAATTGACTGGTTTCTGCGGTGGAATCGGCGAGGAACATCTCTCTCGTTCACCCGAGCTTCAAGATGGCTCTCGGGTCGGGGAGGATGGGGAGTGAGGACTCCTTAGTTGGGCCTTACGGCTCGGGGCAGGGTTTGAGGAGGGAGATCTGCACTTGCACTTAATGTGCGCACTTATTGTATGTTGTACCTCTTGGCCCTTAACAACAGTCCTTGCTATCTTTGTTGTTTACGGGGAATGGGTTAACCTAGTGATTGTTTCTATGAACATCCTTCATGTACCGACAGCGATATGTTGTTGTTTCTCTTTCTTCCGGCAAATGTACTTATTTTAAGTCGCTTTGGATAAAAACGTCTGCCAAATGCCTTAAATGTAAATGAAAATGAGATTTATTTTAATATTATCAAGTGTCACAGTGTTCCGGTGAATTCAGTCCCGACTTGGATTTTACAGATTAGCCCGTGGTAGAAATACAAATTTGAACTTGTATATTTTAATTGATTGAAATCGATATTCACCATCGATAATTTGAGAGCATTTCGCTCATGGAAACGCAGACATGCCTTCTTGTGTGTCCATGTCCTGGCAACCCGTTCCAAACTGCATGCGTGCTAATTAGCCCTATTATTGGTATTCATGGACACCATGTACCGATCCGATCCATTACTTTTACTAATCAGCGTTTTTAGGTCATTTAGGCAGGGACATCATGATTGACATATAATCCATTCCCTCCATTAGTGTCATTGAAAACTATCCAGAGTGTCAAAATGGCTGACAAATCTAGTCACTTTTTCCGAAATATACGGCACGGACGACTTCATTATTACCCTCTTTTTTGGGGGCCCATCAGTTATATTTTTAAGGGGATCTATTTTTAAACAGGTCGTTCTCAATTACGTCATCGTTATGTGTATCAAACGTCGGCGTCCTTGTCTCCTTGATGGATTCCTTCATTACGTGTCCTTTTCGCTGTCACTTCGCGACCTTCGTTTTTTTGGCTCTTTTTCTATTTGGGCTTCCGCACGTGCGGCTTGTTCCGGTCACAGCGAATGGCTAATGGTGCATCGCCTCCGTTATTTTCCAGCAGGATGGAGAATATGTCCACTTTGCATGCTTCCCTTCCCCCATTCCTCAAACTTTCCACCCTTGTGTGTCGTTCGCTGACAAGGTTTGAAAACTGTGTGAGTTCCGGAAAAAGAAAAAGGCGAAGAAAAATCAAAAAGTCAAATAAACCAACGGGGGCGCCACCGCCGACCGTGAACACGGAGTGTAAAGCGCCGGCGATACGATGACTTTGTTGGGCACGACCGCCCCCTCAAACGTGAACGCATGGCGGGGTCGGTTGGTGGCGGCGGCGTGAGTGCGGGAGGCGGCGGTGTAAACCAAGCCGATTGGCAGCCGCACGCCGGTCCACTCTCCAGATTTCACACTGGCTGGATTAATGGAAACTCGTCGCCCGTGGATACCACTTCCTGACCCCCACCCCCCTAGCTATCACATCGCGCACAATACCGTGAACCGCAGATTATAGAGCAAATGTTATTCTGTAAATCGACGCTCCAGAGCTTTTCATCGGCCCCGGGGGCGTTGAATGGATGTTGTGCTTGTGCAAAAAAAAAAGTGAAAGACATAAATATATTTGTGTAAAAGAAAAGGGAAAGAATCCAAAAGCAATCAAGCTGAGACGAGGGAATCCGTTAACCTGTGGGACGCCGTGATGACAGAGAGCAGGGGAATGCACGGGGGGGGGGGGGGGGGGGGAGCGAGAGAGAGACACAGAAGGGGACAGACACACACAGAGAGATGGCCATAAAAGAGTCGCACTCGATCACTGTTTATCCAGCCAGCCAGTGAACGCGGCGATGGGAGAGGAGCCAGGTGGAGCAGATTGCTCTCCGACAGAGCGGAGTGGACAGGGACTCTGTTAGAGACGGGGAAGGCCCCACACCACAGTCCCCCTCCACCATCCATCGCCGCACTCTCTCCATCTCTATCGTTCTGTCTTCTTCTTTCTCTCGCACTCTCTATGTCTCTCTCCCCCCCAAGTCTCTCTCTCTCTGTCTCCATGTGTGTCTCTTTCTCTCAGGCTTGGCTCTCAGCCCCAGCTTCCCTCAGGTCCCCCAGGGGCCCCTTTGTCCCTGTCTCAGCCATCCTGGAAGGGAGGGACCTTTAATTGGTCGCTGGCACCCGCTAATGAGTTTGCAAACTAATTAAAAATGGGGAGGGGGAAGTGGCCAATGGTGGAGGGGCTGGTGGAGGTTTAGGGAGGTGGGAGGGGGGGGGATGTTTGGTTATGGTTTAGGGTTTAGGGGGTGGAGGGGTGGGTGGAGGTTTAGGGGGTGGAGGGGTTGGCGAACGGGGCGGTGTTGGTGTTGTACAGATGGGAGGAGGGGTTGTTGGGTGGGGTTGGTGTGGGGTCGGGTGGGGCTGGTTGAGGGCTCAGCTGACTGAGGAGCAGAGACGTGTTTAATGAGGAGCCCGACAGCCTTCTGTTTGCGTCTCCCTGTGCCGAGGGCCGGTGGGTAGACCTGCGCTCTGACTGGAGGATGTCGCATTACTCCTCCCCAAACGCCACTCACCCCGTCAGGGCACAGTGGCTCATGTGTCTCTCCCTGTCTATATTTCCCCATCTTTGGCCCTCCCTCTATCTCCCAATGACTCGCCACATCTTTCACTATCTACCCATCATCTCTCTCTCTCCTTCAAAATCTCATTCTCCCTCTTTTTCCCATGTCCCTTCAGATGTCTGTCTCTATCTCTGTCCATCTCTCTCCCTCTCCCTTCATCTCTATCTCTTGCCCATCACACACTCCCTATCCCTTATTCCTCGCTCTCTTTCCCTCTTTCTTTCTCTCTCCCCATCACACTATCCCTCTCTCTCTCTCTCTCTCTCTCTCTCTCTCTCTCTCTCTCACTCTCTCTCTCTCTCTCTCTCTCTCTCTCTCTCTCTCTCTCTCTCTCTCTCTCTCTCTCTCCCCAGCTCTCCATGTCTCTCTCCCCTTCAGTGCGTTCAAAGAGTCAGGCTGAAATGCGTGTCATCCAGCAGCTGCTCAGTCTCTGCAGATCCAGCCGCTGTTTTGTTAATATTATTTATGTGTGTATAGATATATATATTATTATTTATCATTTGAATTATTCTTGCTTTAATTTCTGGTGTGTTGCATTATTCCCTTAGTTGTGTTTGGAATGAGAGGCGGCTGCGTTGCCGTAGTGACCTAGTTTGGACTGGATATGGAGGGTGGTGCTGGCGGTGTTTTTGTAGAGATGAGATGTCTCACATGATGTTGTGTGCACTCCAAGTGCATGAATCTCACTATTTTGTTTTCACTATTATTCCAAATCATCACAACTGGTGGCTAGAGAGAGGGAGAGTAAGAGAGAGGTGAGAAGAGGGAGAGAGAGGGGGAAAGAGGGAATAGAGATGGAGGGCGGAATATGGAGATGGAGAGAGTTGGGGAGAGAGAGGGAGGGAGGGAGAGAGAGAGAGAGAGAGAGGGGGAGAGAGGGCAAGAGAGGGAGAGCGGTAGAAGGGAGAGAGAGAGAGTGAGGGAGAATGCGTTGAGGCGGCGATCAGCAGCGATGAAGGTCGTAATTAGTCTGTGTTTGTGGTTTGATCTGGACGACCGGGGGGCCTCCTTATCGCTCTGAGCTAATAAAGCATTGTGACACCTGCCAGGCCCCCCTCCCTCCTGTCATATCTGACGCCGTCCGTCCGTCCTGCCATGTCCGTCCGTCTGTCCTGCCGTCGCACATTCACACTCCTTTCCCCTCCGCCGCACGCGCAGAGAAAAAAAAAAAGCAAATCCTCTCCGATCAGTAAACAAGCCTTTTTTTTTTCTTGCCGTGTTTGGTCACAATATTTCCCCGTGCCGACAGTGACGGCTGTTATTTTGCCCGTGGCTCCTGTCAAAACTAACATGGCTTAATTGACTGCGAGCGAATGAGCTGGTGAATTGATCCTGTCAGACTCCCGAAGAGGCTCCATCTGTGAGCCGGCCCAGGCGACAGCGGCAATCTGTTGCTGGGGGACTCGCCAGAACCCCAACAAAAACACAGCCGCCGCCGCCGCCGCTCTCCACCACAACAGGCGGAGCTACGGTGGGCCGGCCGGCCGGCCGGATGCTCGTCAGCTGTCAGATAGACGCACACACAGATGCACATACACACACAGACGCACATGCACACACAGATGCACATACACACACACAGATGCACACACGCACTCAAACATGCAAACACACGCAGACACAAACACAGAAACATGCACACGGTTGCATGCAAACACACAGACACACTCAGACTCAAACATGCATACACACACACACACACACTAACATGCACATGCACGCACACAATCAGACTCACATTCACAAACGCTTATTGGTGTGTGTATGTTTGCACAGTAACACATGCATATGGACATATGTGCTTGAACGCACACACAACCAAATGCTTATTTCTGTCTATTTTAGCACAGTGACACATATGCATATGTGCATCTGTGAATGAATGCACATACACACACGCGCACACACACACACACACACACACACACACACACACACACACACACACACATGCAAACTTGATTTCATGAACACTAGCACGGACGCAAACAAACTTGTTTTTGTATGTGTGAGCATTGCATAGTAACACATATGCCACCAAACACACGCACACACTTGTTTTCCTGTGTATACTTGCACGGTAACGCCTATGTACACAAACACACACACACACCCACACAACACGTGCACAAAGAAATATTTTAGCCAAAACACCACATGCGAGGGACATGAGCTCAGACACAAATACACAAACACACACACACACACACACACAGAATGCAATTTTTGCATCATGGTTAGCAATGTGAATTGTAAGGAGTTGTCTTTTCGCGCCTCATCCTCATGTCAGGGGAGACGCACCTCTAGGGTTTATTCAAACACAACACACATGCGTGTGTGCGTGCATGGCTGCGTGCGTGTCTGTTTGTGTGTGTGTGTGTGTGTTTGTGCTGCCACTTCCCCTTAGAGAAAGGCTGGCACCATATTCCCTGTGTCATCTCAGCTTCTCTGTCGTGGGCCCTGACGTGGCCCAGACTCTCTCTCTTTATCCCTCTCTCTCCCTCTCTCTCTACCCCTCTCTCTCTTTCTCCCTCTCCCCCTTCTTACCCTCTCTCTCTCCCTCCCATCCTCTCTCTCTCATTCCCCTTCTCTCTCTTACCCTCTCTCTCTCCCTCCCCCACTCTCTCTCCCTCTCACTAATTCTCTCTCCTTTCCCATATGACATTGGGATTATTTGGGGTTTTGTTTTATTGCTGTTTCTGCATAGTTCTTCTGTATTTGTTTATGTATGTTTGTGTTAGTTCAGGTACATTAACAAATACATATATTATACATACATTTTATCACATATATACTTATATATAACTATATAACTAATTTCTTGGTGATGATGCGGCATCTCTTGACGGCGTTGAATATTTAGATGGCTGAGGGGGGGGGGGGGCGGGGGAGGGGCAGCTGCCGTGGCCCATCTGGGTGTCACTGATAGCGCAGGAAGGTGTGTGTGTGTGTGTGTGTGGGGCTGGCGTCGCCCCGGTGACTAGGCTTGAGAGACGCGGCTGTCAATCAGCGGCGGATGGAGTGGGCGGGTGGTGGAGTTAGGGGGGGGGAGGGACTGGGCGACGTCGTCTGGCGCGGAGCACGCTTAGAGATTGACGAGTGACAGAGAGCGAGCCGCCGGCGGGGCGAGCGAGGCGCTCTCTCGGCGGAGCGGCAGCCTCCATATGGCGGCGGTTCAGGTGTGCGTTGGCCATGTGCGTGACGCGCTTTGTGGGTCGTGTGTGTGTCACAATCCTGCAACTAGTTTCTCCTACGACTTTTTTCTAAAAACTTTTTTTCTTCTCGTTCCATCCAACGGCTAAGGCTCACCCGATCGTTGATCTTCACCGAAGTTAAAAAATAACACGCATTCCGCTTGTGCGTATTCCTGTTCGCCGAACTGGTACGCTTCGTCAGATTGTTAAAATTGACTGAAGTTTAATGATAATAATAATAATGCTCTGCACACGTCTACCTGTCCGCTAAACGGGTAAAGTTCCCAAGATCGGTTAACTTTACCAAAGTTTAAAAATAACATATTTTCGCGTCTTTCTGCGTTAGGAGGTTCGTTGCGGGGGGAGGGTCTTTGCGGTGGGAGGGCCTTTGCGGTGGGAGGGTCTTTGCGGTGGGCGGGTCTTTGCGGTGGGAGGGTCTTTGCGGTGGGCGGGTCTTTGCGGTGGGAGGGTCTTTGCGGAAGGTGGGTCTTTGTGGTGGGCGGGTCTTTGCAATGGGAGGGTCCTTGCGGCGGGAGGGTCTTCACGGTGGCCATGTCTTCCAAGTGGCACGGCTCTGGTCGCTGGAAGGGGATAGGTCTAGAGGCGACGCCCTCACCCATGCCCGTTGTGTGGGTGGGCACGGATGGTGCTCGGGTGCAGCACTGCAGCCCTGATAATCGGTTTGTGCTCCTCTCCACTCTGTCGTGGCCAGCTCTGGCCGATGGAGAAGAGGAGGAGGAAGAAGAGGAGGAGGAGGAGGAGGAGGAGGAGGATATGGATGCCTTTCCGCTCTCCTCCTCGACAGTGTGATTAATGGGCCCTGCTCTTCGCTCCGTTACTGTCAGAGCTAAGTAGGCCGCGGACAACAATAAACAGTCAGTCTTCTGCGGGCCCGCTGAGCCCAGCCAACGCCCACACACACGCAAGCACACGCACACAAACACACGCCCGCACGCACACCTACACAAACACACACACACGCACGCACACGTATACAAACACACACCCGCACGCACACCTATACAAACACACACACACGCACACGTATACAAACACACACCCGCACGCACACATATACAAACACACACACACACAGACATCCACGCCCACACATATATGCAAACACACACACACACACAAGGGCAGATTCCCACGAACTGAAACCCAAACGCACATGTTTGTGCCCACACACACACACACACACAAGGGACAAGCAGAAAGACACACACACAAATAAAGAGACACACACTTGTCGACAAGCAGAAACGCACACCCACACACACACACACACACACCAAAGAAAGTGTATGCCTCAGAGATGTGTCGGAATATTGAGTATGTGTGTGTGTGTGTGTGCCTGGGATAAGGGGACGGGGACGGGGGGTCTGTCACCCGCAGCATCACTGCGGTGACACGTTGCCAGACGACTCACACTCTCCAGGGGGTTACCGTGACGACCGGAGGGGGTGGGGGGCGCGGGAGGGGAGGGGGGGGGGTGTACAGACAGAGTTTACAGTTTGATCCCAGACGTTGAGACTGACCCTCCTAGATGATCCCTTCAGCTCATCCCCTCCTCTCCTCTCCTTCTCTACCTCCTCTCCTCCTTTGTCACACTCTCCTCTTTACCTCCTTTCCTCCGCCCTCGTCTCCTCCAACATCCTCCTCTTGTCTCTTTTCTGTTTGTCTGGTGTAAGGATGTCGCCTCCGCCATCCTCGAATTCTCTTGTTCTCTCCTCTCCTCCCCTCTCTCCTTCTGTCCCCTCCTTCTCTCTCCTCAGCAACTCTCTCCTCTCCTCTCCTTTCCTCTCCTCTCTTGTCTTCTCCTCCCCTCTCCTCTCTCCTCTCATCCCGTCCATCTCTCTCCTCACAACTTCTCTCTTCTCCTCTCTTCTCCTCCGCACTTGTCTCCTCTTTACACACCTCTCTTTTCCTCTCTTCTCTTCTCCCAACCTCTGCTCTCCTCTCCTCTGCATCCCTCAACTCCTCCGTCCCCTCCTCCTCCTCCTCCTCCTCCTCCTCCTCCTCCTCCTCCTCCTCTCTCGGCGATGAGAGAGGAGGAGAAGGAGGAGGAGGAGGAGGGGGACGGGGAGACCACTCCTCTAACCAGGGCTGTTTGGATTATCCTTCTTTTGTTTCTTCCTCTCTGAATAAAAAAGAAAGATGAAAAAAAAAGCCGAAGTGGAGTGATCTCTTCTCAGACACCCTCCTCTCATCAGCTCGCGGCGTCTAATCGCCATGGCGATAAGGGAATGATTCTGGCCTTTCACAAAGGGGAACGTGAAGGGCTGACAAGAAGGGGAAAGTGAAATTACTGTTTTGATATCATTTGATGCTAGGGCCGTAATTACTGGCTGGGAGAGTGAATGGGGGGGGGGTGGGGGGGGGGGGGGGGGGGTGGGGGGGGGGGGTGATGGGATGTTCACTGAGATGCTAACATACAGCGTTCAGTGTAATCTCCCGCCATGGGGGTGTCTGGTCGGGGTCGGCTGTACCACGTGACAACGGGCGTTCCTCATGAAGATGATGATGGTGCGGCGTGCTATGAAGAGCTGAAATATCATGCATATCTCCCTCCCTCCCTCCCTCCCTCCCTCCCTCCCTACCTACCATCCTCTCTACCATCCGCATCCACCTCTGCCCCCCACTGACAAATCCAGCCATCACCTGCCACTGATTAGGGTATTGTTTCACCAGACGCTCGGCGGCACGGCAACGCTGGATAATTACGTATTGTTCCAGGGCGCGGGTTTACGTCCTGCTAGCTACCGTCCGTCGAGCGCGACGGTGGCGGCGGCGTGGGCCGTGCTCAGCAGCTGGCGCCGACCGGCTCATCAGCCTGGAGCTCACCGGCAGAGGTAATGACATGTAAGTTAGCGTGGTGTGCGCGAGCGATGTAAACACTGGCGGGGCGAAACACAATTAGCTCGATGCAGACATTCCCGCCACGGGAAGCGAACGCTAGTAATGTTTTTTCCCGCGGACCATTTGCATGAATTAGAGGTTTTTAGTTTGTTCTCGGTGTGTTGGGAGTTTTTTCTTTCTCTCTTTCCCGAGCTCGTTGCTGTGTATTAATTAGGCGTATTGCTGTATCTGTATTCTATCTGACAGATCCAGCAGGTTGTTGGGTTTGTTCGACCAGACGTTGTCGAAGATTAGCATGAATTACAGGGTACATCACCGCACCCGCCTCTGTCTGCGTGATGACAACGCACACACAAATGATACCTAGAACTAATGATATCTACAGAGTAAACACAATGAAGATAACACGTTGATGTCACGCACACACACGCACACACACACACACACACACACACACACATACTAACACACCCACAAACACACACACAACAAACCACATACCTAGCATACACAATCATTTCCGGTCCGGCTATCTGTCTCTTTGCTACCTACAAACCTATGTCTTTCAGTTTTTTTCCTATCACCACCTGTCACGTTCTCTTTCTCTCTCTTTCTCCTTCGCTCTCTCTCCCTTCATCCCTGTCCCTCACTCCGTCACTCTGTGTCTTTCTCTCTCTCTCTCTCTCTCCCTTCAGCTCTTTACCTTACTCAGTCCCTCTATTTCACTCTCTCTCACTCTCTCTCTTTCTCCCTTCATCTCCGTCCTTCTCTCCATCTCTCGCTCTCCTTTTCTCTCTCCTTTTATCTCTCCCTCGCTCTCTCTCTCCCTTCATCTCCGTCTGTCACTGTATCTGTCTCTCTCTTTTATCCTCTCTCTCTCTCTCTCTCTCTCTCTCTCTCTCTCTCTCTCCTCCCTAAATCCCTCACCCCGTCTCCCTCACTCTCCTCAGGCCCCCAAAAGCGTTCTCGAAGCAGCCGCTGCTAGAAGCCGCCGTAAGCTAATTAGCGTGCACGTCTGCGGCGAGCCAACAGATGTGTGCCATGCCTGCTCACGCTATTGAGTGCTGGGGATAATAGTATGTGTGTGGACCGGGTGAGTAGAGAGGAGGGGGAGAAGGGGGAGAGAGGAAGGTACTACCTGGGCGTGCATGTTAATCAGACTGGCGGGCTGTCGAGAGGCAGAGGAGGAATTAAAGTGGGGGAAGGCAAGCGTGGCGCATGCCTTCCAGTGGAAAAACAAGGCGGCCGGTCTGATTAAGAGCCCAAATGCAGCTCCCCCACCCACCCCTTCCCTCAACCCCCTCACCATCCTCACCCCCCTCAACCTCGGCGGGATGTGGAGAGTCAAGGAGGCTGGGGGGGAGGGGGTAGTGAGAGGTCCAGGGCTGATTAACAGTGGCTATAGAATGAAGACGCGGCGAGCAGGGGAGAATTAGCTCTCACTCCCTGTCCCCGTGCGGACAGTGAGGAGTGGTAAACAATCAGGGGCTCCTGTGTGGTGAGAGGCCCTGGGGATGGGCCCTGAAATGTCCAGCGCCCCCTTGTGGCCTGGAGGTGTGATGTAATGTAATGGTGAAAACGTCTGGATCTAGTTGGGTGTGAACTAAAGCGGCCACAGGTTGACCGACCTTCTGCCTGTTATAGCATGCCAATCATACTTTGATTGACACGCTATGACGGAAAGCCGTGCGTTTGTTTATATTTCTATTTAACGGCGCGTCTTAATTGGAGCAGACTGTGTGTCTATTTCAGGAAGTGAGCGTGTCTAGTGAGGATATTGCGTAATATGGGGAAATTGATTGACAGCAATTAGTACACTCTAATATAGATCGCTAATATAGATTGATACAGAAAGACTACCGTTGGTGCTACCTGGACCACATCTAGTGTAGATATGTGCGTGTTCGGCTGGGCGCTAGGCTCTGAGAGTTGCCGGGTTCAATCGCTAATATCTGCAGTCTGACCTGTAGGTATCCTGGAGCAAGATCTCTGAATCCTACCTGCCTCTTAATAACATGCATCTGAAATCCCTTTTGGTCACTTTTTGGTCACATCTGCTAAATGTTGATATAATTAATAGACACAATGTGTTTTAAAGTTGCAGTGTGTTTCTACTTACTGCAGCTTTAAAATACATGGCGTCTGAATTTAGTGACGTTTAGCAGAATGGACTAGGGCGAAGTTATTAAAGTGGGCGTTACGTATAAGTGTCTGAGTAGCTTAACCCTCTCGGACGTGGGCATATGAGAATGAACCGCTGACCAGACAGAGCTCCACATATCGACACACACTCAACCCTCTCCCAGACGGGAGACATGAAGCCATTAAACACGAGCATGCTCCGTTCTTATATCCGCCACCAATATCCTATGTATTAAGGCGATCAATTGTAATGGAGTTTCACACTCTCTTAAATCCACGGATAGAATTGTGTAGTGAATTGCAGTTTGCGGATGAGGGAGATTATGATAAGTTGCTGAGCGTCCTTCAATACATCCATGTTGCAGACATTCCTTTCTTAGGTTCATTCCTTAAAAGTAGGCGCTATTTTAAAGTAGTTGGTATTCAAAACTATTCTGCGATACAACTGCACACCGTGATATTCTCAAAAGCAACCTTTATCCATGCACCGCAGTGCAAGTCAACATCACTTTGTAGCGCAGACTGCTATCAAGATAAGTATTTAATACATATGACAGATAGCGATAATTAAAGGTAGATGAGTGTAGTTTACCACTTTGGATGATGTAAGATCACTGTGTTCTTACTGGAGGCTGTTATGTCCCACAACATGTACAGTGACCATGGTGACATGGACAGAAAAAAACAATTGCGATTGGTTCAAATAATTAATTCCCAGGATAGAGCCATCAAAAATAGACCATGGTGTGATTAAAATCAATGCTTGTTTTGTTTTTTTTCACGAAATGGAAATGCCTACTGGCAACAAACACAATACTGGCCAGTACATGCCCCCATAGCTGTTTGTAAGGGAGTGGTGGCAAAAGTACACACATCACTTTTTTTAGGTAGAATTACAGATACTTCGTACAAAACGTACAATTGAATGGTAAAAGTAGAAGTACTGATTCATCTTCTGTACTTAAGTAAAAGTGGATTAAGTTAACGTGGCTCTGAAATGTACTAAAAGTATAAAAGTAACATCTTGCACATTTCTACCGGCTATTTCTGTACAAGCTGACTGAACCTCACATCATATTAATATAATTCAAAGACTTGTTAAAGTTAAAGCACTCTAACTTCAAATTAAATTTCAATAAAGTGAAAATAATGAACATTAACTTCGCTCCAATGTGCAAATCAGTTCTCAACGTCGGCGACAGAACTCCAAACATTATGATCAAAACGAGGACACACTTCAGGTCTAATTAAGCCTTAAACTCTTTTGTTATGAATTCCCTCATCTCTGCAGGACTACCAAAATCTTTTTGAGGTTTGCACGAGACACAAGATGCATTCATCAAGAATCGTTCTCCGACTTGACAGATTCAAACAGTAGTCTTAAATCTTACGTCTGCCTTGGGTGATACGCACAATAGATACTCTAAGGGATCGTGTTTCCTGTGTCTTTTTTCGGTTGTCCATTTCGGTTGAAATCTGTCTTTTTGTTGGGAGGCACGAAACATAAATTTCCCTAAAATACATTAAAACTAAAGAAACAACCCTGTTTTGAAAATGTAAGAAAGTGCAGATATTAGTGTTCAAATCTCGGGAGTAAAAGTAAAAAGATGTCCGTAAATTAATTAATAGGCCTATAAGTTAAGTACAGGTCCCTGAAAACTGTACATAGGTAAAGCAACAAAGTATTTGTACTTTGTAACCTCCAGCCTTTGTGGGGGGGGGTTATGGTTTATATCCAGTTGCTTGCAATCGGCCCCCTCATTGCTAGTAGAGCTGCTGATCCTAGAGCCTGGATCATCACGTTTATTCACTTGCGATGGTGATTTGCGTCTGTTTATGCACCAGCACTTTATTTTGCACTGCACTTTAAATGTGTACTAGCACTGTACTTTTGACTAGTAGGTTGGGCAAATTGCACAGCTCAGATCTTCTTGGTCCCTATCTGGTTACCAGATATGTACTTTCTTTCTATGTTGGGTATTTTACTGTCTTTATGCATATTGTCTCTGTATGTTCCATGTCTGCATATGCAGCAGTACCCTGTCTCCAAACCAAATTTCTCCCATGGGAGACAAATAAATGAACTTGAGTTGACTTGACTTGATTGACAGGCGTCTCTCCGCTGAGATCCTTTCTTCAGTGGGTTGTTTCAGAGTGCCCTGCTGGAGGATGAGGTGAGCGTCTGCTCAGCCCCGGGGTTCTCAAGAGAAACCCCACACTAAGAACCCAACCTCACATCCGCACACACACTCCTGAAGCTACACACGCAGCTAGAGCCAGCTGGAGCCATTTCAGCCAATCAGAAATGACGATGTCACAAGGAAGTGTCCGCCTTCGATGCTGTTGTTGCTCTGGTTGTGTTAGTAGGAGTGTGTAGTTATTAGTGTGTATAAGTGCGTGATTATCAGTGTTGGTGTGTAATTATGAGTTTTGGTGTGTCAATATTACAGTTCATGTAGAGTTATTTTTAGATTAGCTGAGTCAACAATTGGCAAGTAACTAAATGGAAAATTGTATGTACTCTTGGAAAATTAACATTTATAGTAATTACCATATTAATCATTGTGATTGGGTATTGATGAGGTAAGAATCAATGTTTATCACCCTGTCAAATGACAATAACATCAAAAAAATGTGTGCTCCCTGCATATTCATTTATTGCAAGCGCTGGTAAAATATCCATTGCCAGCTTTGCTCAATACTCCCTATTGAATGGTAATTAGTCAAACCCGTGTTGTGTGAACTCCTGCAGTTTACTGAGCAACCACCCGCCACCTTTCGCCTCATTGAGAATCCCAGCCGCTATGAATATGCAATGTGGGAACGCCCCCCCGTTGGCCCCAATGACCTCCAACCCCTCATCGTCTCTCCTGAGAGAAACTTGCAGAGCCATTTGCATATATTTGCATGCGGTGACACGGTGGGTCCAGTCTATTTGTGACAGCATCCCATGTGTGGATGTGCGTGGATCGGGCGACTTCTTTTTGCGGCAGTTCTTAAAATATGGACAAGCTCACCTCCTCTCGTCATATAAATGCCTGAAGTGTGCATAATTTTGGAGGAATCTACGTCAGTCTTACTGGCGACTTCCGCACATCCACTCCTGTTTTCTGGATCGTCAATACCGAAAGACGCGTTTATCCGAAGCGACTTACAGGGAAATCTCAAGGACGGGTCGCGCTTGGTGCACAGCGATAGAGGCTTACATTATGTTTTCCTTATCGCCAGCCATTGTTTTGTTCAGGAAAATCCTGGCTTATCGTGACTCCGGGCTCGTCCAATCGGAGCGCTCCCCGCCCGCTGATGTCACGGTGTCGTCGCATCTGACGGCGTGCGGCTCAAAGGGAATCTGTTTGTCGCTCTCGCGCTGCTCCCGGCGTCTGACCTGAATAGCAAAGCGGCGGAGGGCGGGCGGGCTGCCTGCGTGATGTGTAAACATATTCCAGATAGCGTACGCTGGGGTCGTGTCTGGCTACACCGGCCCGGTGACGTGGTGTCGCTCCGCCAGGGTCTTGGGTTCGAATCCCGCCCACGATGAGAGTCTCACGGTATTGTGAGATGCTTTGGATATACTTGCCACTGATATGCATACATTCTTCTTATTATTAATAGTAGTAGCAGTAGAAGTGGTATTATTATTGTTAGCAGTAGTAGTAGCAGTAGTATTAGCAGTAGTAGTAGCAGTAGAAGTATTATTATTATTATTATTATTATTATTATTATTATTATTAGTAGTAGTAGTAGCAGTAGTATTAACAGTAGTAGTAGTAGTAGCAGCAGTAGTTCTACATGCAATGTAAACAAAAAAGATTGCGATAAATGAAGAGCCAGACACTCTCTCTCTCTCCCTTTCCCTCTCTATATCTCCCTCTCTCCATCTCCCTCTTCTATCTTTCTCTTCCTCTCCATCACTCTCTCCTTCTCTACCTCTCTCTTTCTCTCTCTCTCTCTCCCTCTCTCCCTCTCTCTTACTCTCTCTCTCCCTCTCTTCCTCTCTCTCTCTCTCTCTCTCTCTCTCCGTCTCTCTCCGTCTCTCTCTCTCCCTCTCCCTCTCTCCCTCTCTCTCTCTCTCTCTCTCTCACCCTCTCCCTCTCTCTTCCTCTCAGCGTGGATGGATGGCACCTCGCAGGATGTGTGATCACTATTTATGTGCATCCTCCGATGTGGCCCAGTTAATCCTGTGCCGGTCGGGGCTGACGTCGTGCTGCAAACACTCACACGAATGATCTGTGCTACCGGTTTTACCAGAGAGGAGTGAACCGCTGAAAGGGAAAAAAACACCCTTTTCTCTTTTAACTTGTGGGTTCACTCCTAAACATCACACACACAAGAACGGACATGATGATGAATAGCAAAGTGTTACACGGTCGTATTGGGTAATGAGTGAAATCGAAGCGCCTTCATGAAGAGAGGATGGCCACCTCTGAAGGATGGTGTTATTGTATGGTACGGTATTACCCGAGCACGCGGCATTCACAACAGGAGTTGAAAAAAGCCCCTAAACCCCCCCCCCCCAGCAGAATAAAAGGTCTGGCGTGATGGAATGGTTGCCGTGGCGGCGTCGCCATAGCGAGCCGTCCCCCAGCTTTTTAATTAGCTGGCTTTCACCAGCGCCCGGCCATCTCCCGTCCTCTGTAAGTGTGATTATTTACACAATAAAGGGTTTACGACACGAGTAGCGCCGCATCGTGCATCCCGAATCTCGCAGCTCCTGGTTTATAACGAGCGCGGGGCGGGGGAAAGGAGGGAGGGAGGGGGAGGGGAGAGGGGGAGGGAGGGGGATTGTCAACACCCCGCTATTATCTGCGTCTTGGAGGATTCTGCCTTTTAATATGCAAATGGAGCTGATATAATCGGCTGGTAATTGTGAAACACTTGAAGTACGACACGTTTGCTGCATGCTGCACTCCCCTGAATAGAGCAATCCCGGCTTGTGCGTGTGACCGTCGTGCGCGTCTCAGCGTGTGTGGCTGTGCGCGCGCGGTGTGTGTTTGTGTGTTCCCCCGCAAAAGGTTCTCTCGCTCTCTTCCTCTCTCCATCTTTCTCTCTCTCTCCCTCTCTCTCTCCCTCTCTCCCCCCCCTCTCTCTCTCTCACTCTC
>NC_136944.1:4947683-4957683 GCF_949987615.1 Pollachius pollachius
TGGATCCTGTTCTTCTGACCTATGGATCCTGTCCTTCTGACCTATGGATCCTGTTCTTCTGACCTATGGATCCTGTTCCTCTGACCTATGGACCCTGTTCTTATGGATCCTGTTCTTCTGACCTATGGATCCTGTTCTTATGGATCCTGTTCTTCTGACCTATGGATCCTGTTCCTCTGACCTATGGATCCTGTTTTTATGGATCCTGTTCTTCTGACCTATGGATCCTGTTCCTCTGACCTATGGATCCTGTTTTTATGGATCCTGTTCTTCTGACCTATGGATCCTGTTCCTCTGACCTATGGATCCTGTTTTTATGGATCCTGTTCTTCTGACCTATGGATCCTGTTCCTCTGACCTATGGATCCTGTTTTTATGGATCCTGTTCTTCTGACCTTTGGATCCTGTTCTTATGGATCCTGTTCTTCTGACCTATGGATCCTGTTCCTCTGACCTATGGATCCTGTTCCTCTGACCTATGGATCCTGTTCTTATGCATCTTGTTCTTCTAACCTATGGATCCTGTTCTTATGGATCCTGTTCTTTTGGCCTTTGGATCCTGTTCCTCTGACCTATGGATCCTGTACTTATGGATCCTGTTCTTCTAACCTATGGATCCTGTTCTTATGGATCCTGTTCTTCTGACCTATGGATCCTGTTCCTCTGACCTATGGATCCTGTTCCTCTGACCTATGGATCCTGTACTTATGGATCCTGTTCTTCTGACCTATAGATCCTGTTCTTATTGATGCTGCTCTTCTGACCTATGAATCATGGGTCTTCTCATCCTAAAGCCCTGACCGGCCTCGCCCGCCCGCCTCCCCCCCGGTGGTGACGCCGTCGGCCAGGGCTGGGCTCACAGGAAGTGTGGGTGTCCGGGAGAACAGCGAGTGATGGAGCAGACGTGTCTGTGGGAGGAGAGAGGAAGGGAGAGACAGAGATGGTTAGAAAGAGGGAGAGAAAGGGAGAAGGAGAGGGGGCGAGAGAGGGAGGGAGGCAGGGACAGTGATAGATGTAGAGGGGGCGAGAGAGGGAGCAAGCGGCGGAGAGAGATAGAGGCGATAGCGAGAGAAATAAATGGCGAGGGGGCGAGAGACGGAGAGAGGGTGAGAGGAATAAGGGGGGGGAGCGAGAGGGAGAGAGCGCAAGAGAGAGAGGGGCGGGTGATAGAGGAGAAATGGAGAGGCAGCGGAAGAGTGGGAGAGTGGCAGGAAGCGAATGAAAGAGGGGGTGAGGAGAGAGAGAGAAATTAAAAAAAAGGAGAAGCAACGAAGGAGACAAAGACACGCCCACTGCCCATTAGGCTAATCTCCATGTATCCCTCGCGCCGCACACTCATACCTCCGAGAAACAAACATGCAGGAATCTAATGTATATATAGAGGACTTTTTAAACGAAACGGAATGAAATACAATTTGGGGATCCCACGTCTCTGCAGCAGCACACCGGATGGAGATATTACCACAAATCTCTGCCCCGCCATCTGCTCTGCTCCGCCAGAAATCTCTCCCTCAATACTCACTCGGTTTGTCCTCCCTCTCCTCTTTCCTCTTTCTCCTCTCTTTCTCTTCATTTGTCTACTTCTCTTTCTCTTTCTCCTCTCTTTCTCTTTCTCTTCCGCCTCTCTTTCTCTTTCATTTTCTCTTTCTCCTCTCTTTCTCTTTCTCTTTCTCTCGCTCAACCGGACAGTTTGAGAACAGGACGAGCCCGGAGCCCGCCCACGCGACTGAGAGCCTTCCTCCCATTGATTGACTTATTTTTTTATTTAATTGTTTGTCTTTCCCGTGGGTGTGCGCAGAGGGGCTTAAATCTTTTTTATTCTACCTCCACCCTCTTTTCTTTTCGGGCGATTTCACGTCGCGGCTCTGATCGCTTTGCATATCTAAATCCACTTTTCGATGGCATATGCAAAACGCAACGTGACATGATGCAATTTAGGCAGGAGGGTGGGGGAGGGGGACGGGGGGGGAGTATGGAGGCGGGGGAGTTGAGCAATGGGATTATCTCCGGGCTGATCGTCGGTGCGGTGTAGCGGTAATGACTTTCATCGCAAGTAGAGAGAGAGTGACTCACTCCCGACTTGACCCTCCGTCATTATCCGTTCTCCGGCACCGTGTTTAGGTGCTTACCCAGGACTTTATTTTCCTCCAGGTGCTTTAGAAATGAACGAATAAAGGGATTATGAGGGGGAAAACGAACAAAAAAATAAATAAAGTAATAATCCCCATGTAAATTGGAACACACTGTAAATCCCTCCTTTCACTTTCTCTCCCTTTCTCTTTCCCTCTCTCCGCCCATTTTTCATTCTCTCTATCCGTGCCTCATCATCTTTCCTTGTCTGACCCCGACTCTCTGTCTCTCGGTCTCTGTTTGTCTTGCTCGCTCTCTCGCTCCATGTCTCTCCCTCTCCCTCACCTGTTTTAAACGTTTTATTTATTTATCTCCTCCTGGGGATTTCATACAGTGGATGTTGGATGTGGGCGGTTTCACAGTATGGACAGGTTGTTATTCTGTGAGTCATCCACAGACTGACAGACAGAGAGACAGACAGACAGACGGACAGACAGACAGAAAGATAGACAATGGGGCAGCGTGGGGTCCATCATGGGCAGAAGTACACAGAGCACTGGTAACTGTATTTCAGATTGTGTACGTGTCATTTCCGAACAAAAACCATACAGGCACAAAACAAATAGACACACAGGAAGGCAGCCGTCGGAAATCTGCGTGCTTTGTTTCCTAAACCTCCATGGGCAGGTTGAGTCCCTTGATGAGAGGCATGATGGAGGCACTGTGAACCTCACTTGAAAGCTGGACTTTTCTGACAACTTTCTTTCGGTTGCAATAAATTGTCCTTGAAGTCTCCGGCATAAAGCGCGACTCCATACTTCCCGTAGAGAGCATTCTGTTTCTAATGTCTCAAATCATATCTCTATTGGCCTGTTGCTAACATGATTCAGTTATCCAACTCCTCGTACCAGTTAGCCTCATTATAGTTGAAAGGTTGACTCGTAGCAACGACACCCAGCTAACCGAACAGAGCACATCAACGTAGGCCAGCGACCACAGCCGTGTGCAGGGGTTTCGCACGCAGCGCAGATCCACCGTCAGTCCCTGTGATGTATCTTTCAAACCCTGCGCGTCAGCGCGTGTGATACGAAACAGGAAAGGCATCTTAGCAGATCCTCCGCGGGTCAGGCCCTCCTCCTCTTCCGCGGCCCATAAAGGGAGGGGGGGAGGGGGGGCGGTTGTTGACACGAGGGATTCGCCACGGCGACGGAGCGGCTCGGCCAATAGGATTTGTTAGCCGCTCATGGAGGGCGTGACCTGTTGCTTGCTTTCTCACACGTGGTAAACAACACATTGTTTGCGGGACAGATGCTGAGGACAGATCGGAGGATTCGCTGCAACGATCTCCAGTCAAGGGCTTATTCAATTTATTTCTTTTTTTTCGTCCGACACACATTGCTATCTGAGATGGTTCTCGGTGACCTTTGGCCCAATCCCATGATGGAAAGCTCCTCGCTGTGACGCGGCCGTGTTTCCACTCGACCGGAGCCGTGTCCTGGGTGGACATCTCACTGACGGTATTGCTAACTGTTGTTTGTGTGTCCGAGAAATCAAGCGTCTGTGTGCGACAGAGAAACTTGCGATACTAGCGTACTAACTAGCATTGAACAAAAGCTGAATTCGGTGTCTAAGCAGAAATACAGAATACGTTAGGATTGATGACTTTTTTCTTAAAGAGCCAGGAAGCTCACTGTTTCAGATGGGATTGGAACACTGTGTAATAAAAAACAAATGTTTTTAGTAAATTTAGGAAAGAGGGGGGGGGGGGGGGGGGGCGTGTTACCCCCATGGTAATGACCCACACCAACTTCATGATACTTTTTTGTAGTAAAGTGGTTGTGTAACTGTTATGAGTGTTATAATAAACTTGTATAGTTTTGTATATGAAAGTCGCCACACACCGTAGCGTTATACTGTGTCCAGAAAGCCTAAGGGTGGATTCATACCTCCGGATCCGGACGAAATTCGTCCGCCCGTAGCAAACGTTGTGTCCGGTTCCACCCTTCACACCTCCGTCCAGTTTCAGCGTTGTTATGGATGTTATGCAATACACCCTCTAGAGGGCAGTGACTGTTGTGTCACAAATTAACGGCATCGACAAACGCAAACATGGCATCTGTAGAGGAGATGGTTTTGCTTTGTGTCATCCGAAATCGGAATAAAATAAAACAATAAAACAATAATATAATAAAATAATAAAACAATAATAAAACAAAACAATAAAATAAAAAGGTCAGGCATATAGTTTAATATACGGTAAGTCTAAATCGTTAAATATATTATATATATATATATATATATATATATATATACATATCATATATCATACTACTCCCTCTCTACTCGAATGGTCTGACTTCTGAATCTATACTGCCGCCTCCATTTCCGGTGGTATTGCTCCGTTTCTCCCGGAGCACTCCGGATTCGTAACCTCAGAGGCGACGGACCCTCTGACGGACGAAACAACCTCCGGGACCGGACGATAGGGTCCGTAACCGTATTTACCGTAATTGTGAATGGGCCTAAGCCCGGAGCTTCACCATCCACACACCGAGCTGTTTCTACTCTTTCACTATAACTGAAAGAGTAGGAACTTATTTCAGTAACAGTGGTACAATGGCAAAGATCACTATGTTGACGATCATATAAGGCAAATTACCAAAATAAAAGTGGTTTTGGGTTCACTGGCTCTTTGAGTGATTTTATTTCTGGTTCAACACTTCTATTTATTCTATTTCTATTCTATTTCACTCTTTGGGTCCTCTGAATGTTTGGATCTCGTCTGTCCGTCTGACCGTCGCGGTTTGCCACAGCATTGGGCTGGAGTCCCGCTGACTGGATGGACACGCGGTGCCATTCCGATGTTCCCTCCGAAGGTTTGATGTGACGGCGCATCACCGGTAACCTTGGCCGACAACCTGCTACGTGCCTTTCAGTGGTCCCACACGCCAGGCAGTAGGAGCCTTCACTTTCCCTTACATCAGCCTCCTGCTCCTCTTCCTCCTCCTCCTGCTCCTCCTCCTGCTCCTCCTCCTCCTGCTCCTCTTCCTCCTCCTCCTCCTCCTCCTGCTCCTCCTCCTGCTCCTCCTCCTCCTGCTCCTCTTCCTCCTGCTCCTCCTCCTCCTGCTCCTCTTCCTCCTGCTCCTCCTCCTCCTGCTCCTCCTCCTGCTCCTCCTCCTCCTCCTCCTGCTCCTCCTCCTCCTGCTCCTCTACCTCCTGCTCCTCCTCCTCCTGCTCCTCCTCCTCCTGCTCCTCCTGCTCCTCCTGCTCCCCCTCCTCCTCCTCCTGCACCTCCTCTTGCTCCTCCTCCTTCTCCAACTCCTCCTTCTCTCCCTCCTCCTGCTCTTCCTCATCGTCTTCCTCCCCCACCTCCTCCTCCTTCTCCAGCTCCTCCTCCTCCTCATCCCCCTCCCGCTTTTCTCCTCCTCCTCCTCCTCCTCTTCCTCATCCCGCTCCTCCTCCTCTCCCCCATCCTGTTCGTAAAGTCAAAGTAAATCTGCAGTGTTATCCCTGGACTGGAAAAACAAAAGAGTATAACTGAAGCACTTCTCATTTCCATGCTAATAGGCCAATCTAAATGGTTGTTGCAAAATACCGGAGCGGTCTATTAAAACTGGAGCGGACTCAAAGTACTGGAGCAGACTTAGAAATACTCAAGCAGACTGTTGCTTTGAGAATAAGGGGGTCTTCACACCTCTGACTGAACAAGTGTCGCAAGAAGCGATGGAAACCTGCCCCGGCGCCCCCGAAATAACAATAAAGAAAAACGTGTGCGTACGTGTGCCAGCGAGTGTGTGTGAGCTCTGCGTACGTGTGTGTGTATGTAATACAGCGGGGAGGGTGGACTGTGTTTCCTCCGGGGAAGCCCCCCCTTCGTGTCAGATTGTGCGGTGGCAGGATCTTCCTGATGAACTCATTAACAAGTCATTAGGAAGGCATTAAGAGTCATTACGCTAGCAGAGGTAGCGCCGCGGAGCGCTACGGCGCTTAGCGTGCGGCGTCGGGAACATCCAGGACAAAAAAAAAAAACATAAAGTTGTTAATCAGGCAGTTTATTTGTTTCCCCAGCGTGGGACTGTACACACACAGCGACTGTCGGCTGAAGTATGTGTGCGTGCGCGTGTGTGTGTGTGTGTGTGTGTCTGTGGGTGGGTTTGTGGGTGCTTGTGTGTGTGGGTGTGTGTGTGTGTGTGTGTGTGTGTGTGTGTGTGTGTGTGTGTGCCTGTGTCTGTGTGTGCGCATGTGTATGGGTGTATGTACATGTGTGTGTGTGTGTGTGTGTGTGTGTGTGTGTGTGTGTGTGTGTGTGTGTGATTGTGTGTGGGTGTGAGTGTGCGTGCATGTGTGTGCAACTGGAAGTAATAAGATAGCTATCAGATAGTTATCCTTGAATACATACAAATGCTTGACCACCTCTTTGTGGTGTCATGGCTCTGTCCTGTGTGTGTGTGTGTGTGTGTGTGTGTGTGTGTGTGTGTGTGTGTGTGTGTGTGTCTACTTCCTACTCTTGAGCCTCTCTGATTTGCTTGATGATTGTACACCACCTCTTGAAGGTCTACAACCTCACAGACTGGGAGGATAAGTGTTGGTGTGCATGCGTGTGTGTGTGTGTGTGTGTGTGTGTGTGTCGGTGTGTGTGTGTGTGTGCGTGTGCATGCTTGTATACATGTGTCCATTCTTCTGTGCGTGTGTCTGAGTGGAGTTGCTCAGGAAAGCCACTGAAGGGCTCTTATCGGTCTCATTAAGGCCTGGTTAGACTTGGCCCTCCAGCGAAATTATCTTCCTACAGTATCGTCTCATTAGGGGGTCCCCTTCAGCTCTGCCCCTCGAGACAGGGGGCTTTCTGCTCAGGCTCAGGGGCTGCCGCTTCCGTTGCTCTCCCCTCTCTGCTCTCTGCTCGCCTCAACCCTTTCCTCTCACCGCCTCTCTCCCCACCCCTCTCCTTTCCCCCCTCTTTCTCCTATCTGCTCTTTTCTCTCTCGTTGTCCCTCTCTCCTCACCCCTCTCCCTCCTCTCTTCACCCTTCTTCTCTACTCTCTCACCTCTCTCCTCTCAGCTCCATCCCCACCCTTCTTTTCTCACCCCTCTCCTGACCCCTCCCCTTTCACCCCTCTCCTCACCCCTTACCTCTCCCCCTTCTCTCCTCACCCGTCTCCTCTCCCCTGGACGTCAGCGCGTCGGGACTCATACCTTCAACCCAGTTCGCACCAGGTTCCAAAGCTGTTGCAGTGTCACTGTTTACTTCTGTCCATGCTTTTATCCAAAGCCGCTTCTGACAGTGTATTCAGAAACACCATCATGAAATCATAAAGGAGCAGGACGGACAGGGCGTTTCGCTCGAGGATGTGTGCAGGTCCCGGCTACAGACAGTGGGTTTCAAACCCCTCAACCTTTCAGCCGGGGATGGCCAAAACTACAACAATATCCCCCGCCCTCCCATTGGACTATTTATACCTAACCGTTTATGTCAGATAATCAATACAAACCCAATCCATCATTCCGCAGCGAGCGGCCTATCGGTGGTGTCATCCCTTCTTCCGGGAGGTTCTTCTGAGACCCCTCTGTGAAGGGTTTTTCTTTACGGAGGAGCAGCAGAATAGAGAGCAATAAGAGGCCCCGGCGAGAAGGAGCAGAGCTTTAGAGCGCTCTGCTTCGCTCCGCCCTGCCGCACGTTCAGAGGTTCTTCTGAGCTCTTTCATTTCTTTTCTAATTTCCATTTTTGATTTAGTCGTGTTTTTATGTATTCCGGTAAAAAATAAATAATCACTGTTTTTTACCGGCGAAAACTCATTTTGAATGATGGGTGGGATGTGGGCCAAGAATGAAGATGAAAAAAACGTTGAATGATGAAGAAAAAAACAAATATATTTTTGGCCGAGATGAGCTCTGTCTTTTAATATAATTGCAGTAAAATATAATTTCTGCATTTGGAGACCCGGCTCTGTCTCAATATTGAATCATGATTGTACAGGTATATTGGTAAGACAACTTAAAGTACATAGCAGCTAACAAAATGTTTTGAAAAAAAAATCTTTTTCATCATTTGAGTAAATTCTTTGTTTTAGGAGATTTAACCAAAAAACGCAGAAAATGCCTGGAATGTAGGGGGTATCAGTTATCTTCGGTAACATGCCATTCATTTACCTTTAAGTCACCGGTGTCATCCGTCTTCATCTATCACGCGTACAGATGCATGCTGGGAGCCGCTAAGTTGTTGCTTAACACCGCTAAGAGGCGTCCGCCTGCGTTTTAGCTGTGATTGCTAACAAGCCGGGCGTTAGCCGTGATTGCTAACAATCCCTGCGTTGTTGCCTGCTGCTTCTCCTCGGCTAATTATTCAGAGCAGCGTTCATCAGAGATCCTCCTCCAATCGGTGTCTCGTGACTGATCGTAGAGGCGTGATCAACACACACACACATGCACGCACGCACGCACGCACACACACAAACACACCTTATCTTATGGGAGTGCTAATAAAGGAAAGGATTGTGGCAGTAGATGTGGGAGAGACAAGGTGGTTCCCAGGCCCAGCAGGGGAGCTTGTGTTGCTATCTGATGTCTCTCCATCAGCCAGGCTGCTGGGACAGCCTTCACTGGCAGTTGTTAAAAAACAATAGCAGGATTGCACAACTTTCGAGGTTTGGGGACATCATTACATCAACTAGGCCTTGGCTCCTCTTCCTCCTTCTCCTCTTCCTCCTCCTCTTCGTGTGTGTGTGTGTCTCTGTGTGTGTGTGTGGCTGAGTGTGCGTGCGGTGCACACGCCTGTGTGTTAGTGCACATGCCGGTGTACACTATGTGCACTGTGTGCACGCATCCATGTGTTTGTGTGCTACGGCTGTGTGCTACAGTCGTGGGCACGCACGGGCCTGCGTGTGCGTGTTGTGTCTGTGTTTGTGCGTACGTGTGCACAGACGGGCCTTTGTGTGTATGTGTGTGTTTGTATGCTACAGCTTTGAGCCTGTGTGTGCGTGCGTGTCTGTGTGTGTCTGTGCTTGTGAGTACGTGTGCGTGTTACAATAAGAGGACGGGGTTGGCAGCATATTGACGAGCTCTGCGTCGCACCACCATCTCGTCTCCGTAAACCTCTTCTTCCATCTTACGCCGTTCACACCACCACCTTCTCATTGCACACACCAACAGCGACAAGGACGAAATACGAACAACACCCAGTCGGAAAGAATAGGCGCTGCACACTAAATTAAACCTTTCACAGAGTTTGACTCATTCCCCTCTGTTAAAGGCTCATAAATATTCCCGCTAACTTGTGCCTCCATTACGTGGTGCTTGGTAATAGTCTTTCTTACAAGCGGCTGTTTGCTGAGAAGGAGGGGGTAGTGAGTTACCGCGGCGAGGTATTATCCACTCTGTGATATAATGGATGGTATAAGTTATACAGCATAAGAGAGAGAGCGCGAGATGGAACAAACATATTAACCGCCGCTATTAAAAGCAGCAGACAGAGAGAGAGAGGGAGAGATAGAGAGAGAGATAGAGGGAGGCGTGGTTGTTGCCTAGCGATGTACCAACGTCCCCGTAAACAGAAACAACAGGTGACTCCTTTGTGAACAATAGCATCCAGCCAAGCCCTCACCCCCATCACCACTATCTCCACACCAACATCATCAACACAACCAATACCACCATCAACACCACCACCATTATCTCCCCCCAACCACCACCACCACCACCACCACTACCCCCATCCACACCACCACTAACACCATCAACACCACCACCACTATCTCCCCCCAACCACCACCAGTACCTCCTCCTCCACCACCACCACTGTCTCCACCCCCACCACCTCCCCCGTCCACAAAGTCCCCCGAGGCAGCCCGGCTGGAGCGGCCATCTCTTGGCGGTAGCTTCCTTCCTCTCCCCCCTCCCGCACCTCTCCATCACCCCACCACCCCCACCCCTTCCTCCC
>NC_136944.1:4960183-4970183 GCF_949987615.1 Pollachius pollachius
ACTCAGCCCCACATTTCTTATGAATTCGGCGCGCACTTAAAGGTAGGGTAGGCGATTTGGAGGAATGAAGCGTATTGACAGATTGAAAGTATCCAGACAAAAAATATGACCCTCCCTTTAGGCTTCCCTCCAAAACCACTCAACAAAAACACATGAATAGCTCGGTAGCTTTAGCGAAAAGCTTTACAGGCCTACCAGAGCCACGGAAAGCATTTTTTATTATTTTTATATCAAAGCATTAAATTCATTGATCGCTGTCGGGATGTAAAGATGATTTCAAAAGTAGGACAAAAAATGATTGCCTACCTTAACTTTAATATAAAAACCACAACAGTTTTTTTTATATTTATGGTTGGAATACATCTCATATATATCTCTATATATATATTCAATAAATTAATGAGAGAATCGGTTTTATATGACATAGTGACACACCATTCCATGGTTCTCCGTTTGCTTATAGAGAACCAACGTATAACTATTGTCCAACTACGGTACAACTTACCTACAACTAAGCTTACTCAAAACCCAACACCCAACCTGACGTACAACCAGCGTGGCATTAGCACCATTATAACCCAGCTTAGCCCCGGCACAGGTGGACCGTCAAAGGAACCCTCTCCACCGTGCCCCCTCCTGATTGGAGCGCGGCCCGGTCTGATCGCAGCGCTCTAGACCAGTAGCAAGCAGCTGACATTTTCACAGTATTTAATAAAAGCCACTCTTGATTAGCAGGGCCTTGCCGCCGTGCGCCTCTTTATTTATTCAGGGTGGCAGATAAGCATTAGCTCATAGTAATTAATGAACAAGTGGCGTGGGGGCCTCCTCGCACACAGCTGGGCCCCCCACCCCCCCTCACACACACACTTACCCACTCTACACCCTCCATCCCCCCCAGCACACCAACACCCCCACCCCCAAGATCGCTGGAGGAAGAAGTCTCTGTCGTCGCTGTGATTAAGGGGAAGTCAATTTACACACCTCTGTGTTTTTCTAACCTTATGAGGACTTCTGCTGTAATGAATGCACTGTTGCTTGGTGTTTCGCAAGCGCTCGGGAAAAGGGAAGCGATGGCACGTACATGCGACTGATTCTTACTGTCTCTTGCTCTCTCCCTCTCTCTCTCTCTCGCTCTCTTTTCTCTCTCTCTCTAGATCCCTCACCATCTCTCTCTCTCTCTCTCTCTCCACTCTTATCCCTTCCTTTGCGTTCTCCCTTCCCCTGTATTTATATACTATATATACAGATGTGTGAGTAAATACCATAAACCATGTAAATTGAAGTCAAATATCTCAGACGGGGAATTGGTGGTTCTCATCTAAAGGTATTTGATGAAGTACATATGGTGCATGGCCGTCCCTTTAGGTTGTAGTAACGGTGCGGACATGTCGATGCTGTGGTACAGATGTTCTGTTTTCAAGAGCATGCCGTTCCTCTGGCCCAAGACAGTCTGGCGGTGAGGGTGTCTGACACTGCCAGGTGGCTGCAGGTTCGAAACCCACCTGGCAGCTGCAACCATGAGTGAGATGCCTGCTCCTTAATGACCTGTGTTTGAAGTGTCTGCTAAAAAATGTAGAGCTGATATCATTTACTCTATCGTCTAGATCTAGCAACTGCTGGTTCTAGATGCTGTCTGGCATAGTTACTCTAGGTTCAAGAACCTGTTTGTTCTAGTTACCCTAGGTTCTGGTAACCATTCTAGTTCATGTGCCCTAGTCCCTGTGTATTCTAGTTATTGTGCTTTCTAGTTACTGTAGATTATATTTACTCCGGTGCTATAAACTGTAGGTTCTGGTCACTCTGGTTCTATACCTGAAGGTTCTAGTCACTCTAGTTCTATACCTGAAGGTTCTAGTCACTCTAGTTCTATACCTGAAGGTTCTAGTCACTCTAGTTCTATACCTGAAGGTTCTCGTCACTCTAGTTCTATACCTGAAGGTTCTAGTCACTCTAGTTCTATACCTGAAGGTTCTAGTCCCTCTAGTTCTATACCTGAAGGTTCTAGTCCCTCTAGTTCTATACCTGAAGGTTCTAGTCGATCTAGTTCTATACCTGAAGGTTCTAGTCGCTCTAGTTCTATACCTGAAGGTTCTAGTCGCTCTAGTTTTATACCTGAAGGTTCTTGTCGCTCTAGTTCTATACCTGAAGGTTCTAGTCACTCTAGTTCTATACCTGAAGGTTCTCGTCACTCTTGTTCTATACCTGAAGGTTCTAGTCGCTCTAGTTCTATACCTGAAGTTTCTAGTCGCTCTAGTTCTATACCTGAAGGTTCTCGTCACTCTAATTCTATACCTGAAGGTTCTCGTCGCTCTAGTTCTATACCTGAAGGTTCTCGTCACTCTAGTTCTATACCTGAAGGTTCTCGTCGCTCTAGTTCTATACCTGAAGGTTCTCGTCACTCTAGTTCTATACCTGAAGGTTATAGTCGCTCTAGTTCTATGCCTGAAGGTTCTCGTCGCTCTAGTTCTATACCTGAAGGTTCTCGTCGCTCTAGTTCTATACCTGAAGTTTCTAGTCGCTCTAGTTCTATACCTGAAGGTTCTCGTCACTCTAATTCTATACCTGAAGGTTCTCGTCGCTCTAGTTCTATACCTGAAGGTTCTCGTCACTCTAGTTCTATACCTGAAGGTTCTCGTCGCTCTAGTTCTATACCTGAAGGTTCTCGTCACTCTAGTTCTATACCTGAAGGTTATAGTCGCTCTAGTTCTATGCCTGAAGGTTCTCGTCGCTCTAGTTCTATACCTGAAGGTTCTCGTCGCTCTAGTTCTATACCTGAAGGTTCTCGTCGCTCTAGTTCTATACCTGAAGGTTCTCGTCACTCTAGTTCTAGGAACTGCAGCTTCTATCCACTCTAGCCCTAGGTTACTGTGTGTACTAGTGACTGTAGGTTCTAATAACCATATGTTTTAGCTACTGCAGCTTCTAGCTGCTCTAGGTTCTAGTAACTGTGATTTAGTAACTCTAGTTCTACTGTAGTTACCATACGGATATTACCAACACACACACAAACACACACAAACGGGGTCGTTCCATAACCTGGAGCCCCCCCTCCCCATGACACTCACTAATGACCCCATCTCCATCCAGGGCTCCTGAGAAGCGTGAGTAATCCAGCAGGCGCACGGGGCCGAGGTGCTGATGGTGAATGATCTAAAGTGAGTGCTGCTAGTCATTACGGGGCCCAACCGGGCAGGAGTCTACCAGCGCTGACACACACCGCCCCCCTAATAACACCGCCGGGGGGGAGGGGTGGGGGCTACAAGGCCATCGAAAAGCTTCAAACTTTCATTTCATTGTATTTTTATTTTGTGTTATTGTGCTCCGCTCGTAATAATGTCATCTGCTCCGGCGCACGCAGACGGATAAAGGTTCAGCGAACCACATGGAGGCCCCGCTCATGTTTAAGTGCGGCTACGGCGGTGATTATTTCTGTAATGAATAGCGACACATTTCTGGATATAATGAGGAGCAAATTTAAATAATGGGGTGGCGGGGTTCAGGTCAGTAGTCAGCCAAACATTTCCGAGGAGGAGGTGAAACTCCAACTTAGTTGTGGTTCTCGACAGCCTTTTTGTATCATGGTTTAGACCGTGGTTGAGCTAGTGAGCGTACCATCGACCAGCCTGCGGCGGTTGGTATGGCTCTTATCCCATTACGGCAAATATTGATATAATATCAGTTTATCGTAAACTAGATAACTGTGTACTACGGTTTAGTCATTCAGTAATCATCCTACAGTGAGTTTCTAAACATGGCATCAAGGAGCAGGGTAGGGCTCAGGCTTTGAATACCTGCAGACGTCTGAACACATTAACATTTACATTCAGGGCGTTCAGCAGACTCTTTTATCCAAAGCGACTTACAATAAGAACATTTGGCAGAAGAAAGAGAAACAATCATATATCACTGTCGGTACAGTAAGCATGTTCATAGAAGGTGAGCTAGGTTAACCCCTTACCCTTATACAACAACGATAGCTAGGATTAGATGCTACACGATGCTAAGTACTATTTTTAAGTGCCAGGACGTACAGCATACAACCTTCCGGCTCAAACACCATAACCGCTAGGCTATCCTTATGCACATGCTAGTTATTCTTTAACAACTTTATATCAGGGTTATCAGTAGAGGCAATACTGATCACAATCATAATAAGTGCAAAATAAATTGATAAGTCACTAAAATATAGGTATATAATACCCTTATTTAAAAGTTACTATTTAAAAGAAAATACTTCATCAAGAGTTGTTTGCCTACCTTATTGTTTAAATGTTCCCGTAATAATCTTGTTTGCTTATTTAATTTGCGGCAGCATATACCGCAAAATAATGCTGAATTGAATTAAAGTACATTCATTATAATGAAACACTCAGTTTAGTTAATATGACTAATATCATAACACGGCTGCTATACTCAACACTGCACACAAGCAGGAATCAATAACAGCAGTCAAGAAGGGTATGTAGTGTGCTCATTATGATTGATTATCATAATCAGGAGGATGGATATTACAGTCAAGGTCATCACAACCGTTTCTCCCCTCAAGAAAAGATTGTCACCGACCCAAACCCATGACAGTTTTCCCAGTCTCAGTATCACACATTGTAATGCAGTCAAACAAATGGCAAATTAAATGGTAAATGGACTGCATTTATATAGTGCTTTCCTTAAATGTAGCCATTCAAAGAGCTTTACAATACTGCATAACATTCACCCATTTCATTCACACATTCACACCCTGACGGCGGTGACAGCCACACGAGGCGACAGCCAGCTGGTCAGGAGCAGTCAGGGTGAGGTGTCTTGCTCAGGGACACCTCAACACTCGGGCTAGGGGATCAAACTTGCAACCTTCTGATTACTAGCCGGCATGTGGCTGAGGAGGTAGTTGTTTTGGTCGAGGTCTTGAGGGGACACCATTGGGGGAAGTTGTGCCTCCATGTCATCATGCTTTAAACAATACTTTACTCGTTCTTAAGCCTTTGAAGACCACCACACCGAGCCATCTGCAGGCGTCCACCGTCCACACCTCTCAAACCTCCATTACTCCGACTCGGCCGGGAAGCGGATGTGTGTTTGGAGACCACATTATTTCGGTGACTTCAAAGATCAGCCAATATTGCTCCATGCATGCATTAGCCCAACTGTCGCGCCACCGCGAGACACGCTCGAACATAAAAGGACATTTTTTTTGATATAGCATTTTACTGCCAGCCGGCGATTAGATGTTACGCATGATCGGGTCATGCGCCTCGGCGTCAGAAATGTACATCATATTTTATTCAGGCATCTCTTCTAATTTGTTTGAATGCATGAATAATGACTAGCAGCGGGGTGAGGCTGTCCATTGACCCTTGTATTTATGGACGCTATGCATTAGAAAGAGCAATTCCTCAATGGTTGGGAAAGCCATTAAAGTAGCAATAAAATTGCAAATGTCTTCCTTCTCTGTTTTTTTTTGACTATCAATATGGACGGGAGTGCACAGGGCACTCTCCATATCCATGTGACTGCTTCTGACTCCATCACATATGCACACGCATGCACGCACGAACGCACGCACACACACCAAACCTACGCGTGACACCGGCACCAAATCTGCACACACACATGCAGATACACCAACTATTGAAAGAGCCACACACTCACAGATACACACACAATCACACACACACACACACACACACACACACACACACACACACACACACACACACACACACAAACACACACACACACACACACACACCAAGACAGCGATATGATAGCAGACACATTTCCAGATCCAATTCGTCCCTGCTGTGCCCGGGAAGCTCTGAGTGTGTGATCCATTCTTTTCAATTACGCCCGGAGAGAACAGCCGTTCCTCCCGGTCTGCTGGGAGACCCCCCCCACCCACACCCCCACCCCATCCCACCCATCCATTCTCCAACCCCCCCCACCCTCCAGCCTCCTCCATCCCCACCCCATCCCTCCTCCTCCCCACCCATCCATCCACCCTCCATCATCCACCCTCCCCCCCCTCCAGTCTAATAAATAACGAAAATACCAGGAACGAGACCAAAGGAGAATTAAAATATATTGGCAGGATGTTTGGTATTAGAAGGAAACCTAGCAGATTGCTATCAGTGGTGAGCACTCCAGCAGAGAAACGAGGGATCAGAAACGACTTATGGGTAAAAATAAAAACACAGGCTCCAGTACGCAGGGAGTGGAATAACGACAGCACAGCAGGACTCGAGCAACTTTTCCGCAACCCGAGTCTGTGGGAAGCATGTTATTGCATGAGGGGGAAGCTGTGAAAGGGTGAGGCGAAGGAACAGTTCGACGTTGAGCCTGAATAGTAATAATTATTGTTGTTATCAGAAACGAAACACAGGGGAAGGAGTAGGTGTTAAGGAAGGCAGGCTTTAACACCTACCTCGTAGTTTTTATCACACCGGTCTTGTGAATGTGATGTACGGTAACATGGTGTTTCTTCCACATAGCACACAAGCTAGTCACCGAGAAAGGTTGTCGTGTAATTACATAATTAATAGGATGTAGTATATGTAATTATGTTTGGGTTTGTTGTTTGCTTCTAATGGATATTATGCATCATGTAAGAAGAGGAAACCTTTTTGTGACTATTTCGAAACAGATGCCAACATAAGGTGCCTACACACACACATGTAGATACACCAACTATATATAGAGACATATTGACAGATACACATCATCTACATGACTCTCGCTGCCTCTCTATGTCTCTCTCTCACACAGACACACACACACACACACACACACACACACACACACACACACACACACACCCCACATACACAAACACACACAATGTGTTTGGTGTTGTTTACTTCTAATGGATGTTATGCATACTATAAGCAAAGGAAACTTTTTCGTGACTTTTTCAAACAGAGGCCAACATAGGGCGCCATAGCAACCTGTCAGAAACAGGGGGGGCAGTGATGGGGGGGGGGGGGGGAGGGATGGACGTGGGGTGGTGGTGGCGGTAAAGGTTATGTCATACAAACCCGTCCAATTGAGGCCCCCCACGGCCTCTGGCCCCCATGTCAACCCCCGGGACTCCCTATGGATTCAGGACCCCCGCGGTGACCTGAAAGACCACCCAGACAATCCTCTGCAAGGGCTTCCGCAGGGGTCCCGGCAGGGGGGTCGAGGGCTGGGTGTGTGTGTGTATGTGTGTGTGTGTGTGTGGTGGGGGCCTGACGGCTAGGTGTGTGTGTGGTGGGAAAGTGAGGGCTAGGTGTTTCTGTGTGGTGAGGAACAGAGCTAGGGTTGCTGTCCAGGGATGTGTGTGTGTGTGTGTTTCTGTGTGCGCTGTGTGTGTCCCTGGTGATGGGAGCGTGGAGGGGGGGGGGGGGTGACTGGTGACGAGTGGGGTGGGCCGTTTGGCGGTGTGTTTGATGTGGTCTTCCGACAACACAGATGGCTGTGGTGTGTTTAGCATTCTGTCGCACAGCTCGCTAATCGCTCTGATCACCCTGAACAGGAACCCAGCCGCTGTGTGTGTGTGTGTGTGTGTGTGTGTGTGTGTGTGTGTGTGTGTGTGTGTGTGTGTGTGTGTGTGTGTGTGTGTGTGTGTGTGTGTGTTTGTGTGTGTGTGTGTGTGTGTGTGTGTGGTTATTTATAGCTCTAATAGGTGTTCACCTTTTTTGGTCTTTGGGCATGTCTGTGTTTCTCTGTGTGTATAAATTAATTTGTGTTGTGGTTGTGTTTGATTGTGCTTGTTGGTGTGTGTCTGTATGTGTGCGTGTGTGTGTTTGTGTGTGCGCCTTTACGAGTGGGTGTGGTTGTGTGTGTGCCTGCACTCCTGTGTGTCTGTCTGTGTCTTTGTGCATGTCCCTGTATCTGTCCCTGTATGTGTGTGTGTGTGTGTGTGTGTACGTATGTGTGTGTTCACTCCTAATCACGGGGCCAGCATCTCTCCACCCCCACCCCCCGTCCCCACCCGAGAGAGGAATTACATTTCCCCCGGGCCGGGTGTCTCTGAGCAGGGGGGATGGCAGCCCTCATGGCCCCCGGCTGAGGGAAGATGAAGACAGACCTGTGGAGTAGATTGAAAAAAGGGAAAAAAGGAAAAAGGGAAAGGTGAGAAAATCCGCTCAGAATCAGAGAGGTGACCCGGCCCGGGCTGCCGGGAGATTAAAAAGTCCAAGTTTGTGATCTGTTTCATTCCTCAGAACCCCACTGATTGATTTGTGCTCTAAGCCCTGTCTAAGTGTCGTGGCGCCGTGGCAACGGTCGCCGGGGGGGATGGGGGGGGGAAGGGGAGGGGTTGCTGGCTGGCTCGGCCAATCATGTACGAGCAGGAGAGGCATCAGTGTGCCCACGCACAAGCCGCCACCAACACACAGACGCACACACACACACACACAAACATAAATTTTAATTTTTGACTTTCATCCTTGTCTTAAGCACAAGATGTTGTTTGGTAAATGCAAATTGCCGTCCTAATTACACACACGGCCGCACGCTTTTTTAACATTAAAGGTCAACGGTCCTCCGATGTTGTACAAAAGCAACCGCCGTGAACAACATCCTTCTGTCGTTCGGCAAGACCCGGTTAGAAAAGTACAAAAGTAAAAGTCTCCACCCACCTTGTTCTTTACTGCATCAAGTGTGTGGATTCCGCTGAGGAGAGGAAGGGGAGGCTATTACTTTGTAAAGCCGCCTCTCTGGGAATACCAGTAACATTTTAGATTTGTGGGTGCTTTTACTTTGTAAAGCCGGCTCTGTGGGAATACCAGTATCATTTTCGATTTGGGGGGGCTTTTACATTGGAAGGGCTTCTCTATGGTAATACCATTAACAGTTTAGATTTGGGGGCTTTTACTTTTAAAGATGCCTCTGTGGGAATACCAGTAACAGTTTAGATCTGAGTCACTTGATGTCGAGCATTACAACGGGGGAGTGTTAAAGATGAAGTGTGGTCTTGAACCCGGGGAGGAGGAGGGGGGAGGCGGACCTCATCAACGGTAACATCTACATGTCTCGGCGCTGAATCACCCGGCCCAAGGCTCCATAAAGAGTCACTCTACTTTAAATAGAAGCTCGATGTCTGCGGTCCCGTTCCCTGACCCCCCCTCCCAAGGTCACCGGCGGTCGACGTAGTAAAACTTTATGGGATGGAAGTCCACTCCCCCTCTCCTCCCCCCCTCCCCTGTTGAGCTATGACCTTGGTCTGTAATTGCTCCGTAACCCTTCTCCTGAATACCTAGAGGGAGGGAGAGAGGGAGGAAGAGAAAGAGAGAGAAAGGGCGGAGAGAGAGAGAGAGAGAGAGAGAGAGAGAGAGAGAGAGAGAGAGAGAGAGAGAGACAGATACAGAGACAGAGTAGGAAAGAGATATAGAGAGAGAGAAGGAAAGTGTGAGTAAGAGAGAGAAAGAGCGAGTAACAAAGCGAGAGGAGAGAAAATGAGACTAAAGAAAAAGATATAACTTAGGGGGAGGTATTGAACAGATAGTTGGAGAGAGAGAGAGAAAGAGATTGAGTGAGAGAGAGGTGTAGAATAAGGAACAAGGAGAGAAAAGAAGAGCCAGACATGGTATCGACATGAGAGAGAGAGATAACCAGAGAGAGAGAGAGAGGGATGGAACAAGAGAGATCGAGAGAGAGAGAGAGAGAGCACTAGATACATAGGGCGAGGAGAGGAAGAGAGAGGGAGAGAGTGACAGGAAGATAATGGAAGAGAAGGAGCGAGAGACATAAGGAGAGGAGCGGGAGAAAAACGGGAAAAGAAGAAAATAAAGATCTGGGAAGATAGAGGCGATGAACAGATAGTTAGTGAGAGCAAGAGAGAGAGAGAAAGAGGAAGAGAAAGAGAGGGAGAGAGAGAAAGAGAGGAAGAAGAGAGAGGAATAGAGAATGAGAGAAAACGAGATAGACGGACAGAGACAGACAGGCGGTTCTATGCGTGGAGAACAATACGTTGCGCGGAACATTCCAGATGAATCCTCTGTGTCGGCAGTGGCCCCATTGT
>NC_136944.1:4975183-4977683 GCF_949987615.1 Pollachius pollachius
TTTTTTGTGTGTGTACTGTATTTCCTATATTTCTTTTGGTGGGTGCTTTTATTTTGAAGTGCCATCCATCTACTTGACTTTGTAATAGTGCTCGGAAGTAATGAAATCCCGAGGTGGGGCCATCAGTAAACATCATTAAGGAAAGCACTTGGCAGCTCAGAAGATACCTTTTAGCTAATCTGATTGATGGCTGACGCGCTGTCGCCACGGCCCGCGCGTGATGGATGGCCTTAATAACGCCTTCAAAACCAGCTCTTCTTTCCCCCCAAAAAAGATGAGCGCAGGTCTACAGTCAGTGGGCCCTCGGACCAACCCCTTCCCCCCGTCCTGCAGGTTACCGTCGATGAGTCTGTCAGCTCGTACGCCCGCTAGATGTTTGTAACCCGCCGAGTTTTTTTTGTACACTGTGTGCGGGTTCCAGCCGATGGTTGGCTGGGTGCCAGCCAATGGGAGACGAGATGGAAGAGTGGATGGTGGTGTGGGGGGATTGTGTCTGGCCTTGTGGAGCCGGACGGTATGTCAGAGCACGTCCGTCTGTTGTCTGAGGAAACACACACTGGGACACACCGTGTGAGTGCGTGTGTGTGCATGCATGTGGGCATGAGACAGCTCCTATGTGTATGTGTGTGGGACAGTGTGTGTCTGTGTGTGGGTGTGTGTATGTGTGTATGCATGTGTGCATGAGACAGAGCTAATACGTGTATGTTTGTAGGACAGTCTGTGTGTCTGTGTGTGGGTGTATGTGTGTGTCTGTGTGTGGGTGTATGTGTGTGTCTGTGTATGGGTGCGTGTGCGCGTATGGGTGCGTGCTCCAGTGCCTGTGTGTGTGAGGCCGCACGCGTGTGCATCGGTGTGTATAAGCACCATCGGCTGGGCACTTGACAAGCTGCGTCTTTTTGGTTATTTGCTGTAAATCTATTGACTGAGACCGCCATGGCAACCACTTTATGGGATGGAATGGAGCAAATTGTGTTCCTGCATTCCTGCGTTTTACAGCTGGGCTCCTCCAGCTGGGCTCCTTACAGCAGATACACACACAATCACCACCTCCTCCCCTCCTCCCTGCTCCCCCCCTCCTCCCTGCTCCTCTCTTCTCCTCTCTACTCCTCCTCCCTGCTCCTCTCTCCTCCTCCCTGCTCCTCCCGTCCTCCCCTTCACCTCCTCCCTGCTCCTCTCTCCTTCTCACTGATCCTGTCCCCCCTCCCTGCTCCTGTCTCCTCCCCTTCACCCTACTCCCTGCTCCTTTCCCCTCCTCCCTACACCCTCCTCCTGCTCCTCTCTTCTCCCCTTCACCTCCTCATACCCCTCTCCTCCCCTGCACCTCCTTCCTGCTCCTGTAATGCAGCATCGTTCTTACTGAGCTGGTTGCTGTTGTGGCTGGGTGTGTTTGGATACAGAGAGGCCTGTACCCTGACACCACCAGCCTGTGTGTTTCCGACAGCGGCCTTGCAAGGGGGGAGGGGGGGGTGGGGGGTTTTCCGCTTCCAGAATCCTCAATCCGTCACGCCTGGCCGTCTCCCATGGCAACCCCGGTGGGCGTTGCTTAGGGATGCCATCGCGGGTTTCTGACACGGATCAATAGCGCCACGATTGGCCATGATTGATGAGGACGGAAAACGCACCCACCACCTCACCCCCCCATCCCCCGGATCCTTCACCCCATCCCCCCAACCACACACACACTCCTCCCGCGCGGGGTGCTAACTAGCGCCGCCGCCGCCGCGCTCTACTTTACATCCCGCTAGCGTTAGCATGTCTGCCTAATGAAGTAACAATAAGGCGCCGCGGGGCCCCCAGGGGACGCCCGTCTAATTCCTCCGCTGCGCTTGATTGCGCCGCGGAGCCGTCCTACTAGCCCACTCCAGTCAACAGCAGCTAGCGCTAGCGCTCTCTGGGGCCTCCGCACCTGACTGAATCAGAGCGCGCACGCTACAGAAATAGCTAAAAGCGCCGACCATATGGTAGCTCCCGTGTGATGGCCGTTCCCCCCACCCCCTCCAACACACCCCGAGTTACGTCAGTTTCCATTCAAAACCCCCCCTGGACGCAACACACCCCTCTTAACTTCCTGCTACATGCCGCAAGCCGGGAGTATGCTAAGTGGGTAACTGTAGCATTGTCGGTTGTTCGCTCTCCCCTTCCTGCGCCGTGCCAAACTAGCCCAAGGCAGAAGCCGCCGCCGCAGCTGCACACACACAAAAACACAAACACAGAAGCATACACATACCCAAGTGGGTAAGTGTAGAGTCGGTTGGTCGCTCTCACCTTCCTGCTACTCGCCACACTAGCCCAAGGCAGCGCCAACGCCGCCGCCACAACACATACATAAACACAGAGACACACACAGAAGCACACACACCCAAGTGGCTAAGTGTAGCGACGGTTGGTCGCTCTCACCTTTTGCATGCCGCGCCACGCTAGCCAAAGGCAGCGCCGCCGCCACGCAGTCCCCCTGATACGCATCAGACAATAAGCCGGCGCTCTGCTAAGTGCGAGACCA